>NC_090812.1:141257491-141517491 GCF_000390325.3 Nicotiana tomentosiformis | reverse complement strand
TAAATCTTTTTACAACAAGATCCAAGGTAATGTATTGCAAACATACATATTAACTTGAATTAATCCTTGCTAATATAAATAATAGTATTACTAAATGAAGTTAAAAGTATTATATCTTATAAGAATACTATACTATAAATAAGTACGAGAGAAAATGAAAGATAATAAGAGTATTAGTTTTTTTTGCATATATTTGTATAACCGTATACAATTTGAATTCTTATTAAATTTGACTTTAGATCACTAAATCTTTTGAACCGCCCTTGCTATACTCTCTACTATTTACTAATCCATGGTAAAAATAGAAGTAACAACTAGTCATTTTGGGGGGAGGGGATGGAAGAATAGAAAATGTTATTGGTTATTTTTCAGTTTTTGCAAGTCATAAAACTCTGTTGCTAGAGAATAGGTAAAGGCACTGGCATCTAGGAATTTCTCTTATGTTGCTCCTTGTAATAATTAGTTAGTAGCTTTTTCCCTCCAATGAAATAAAATTATTTTAGGCTAAAAACTAGATATTATTTTTTCTGAAATGAACGGAAATATAATAGTACAATCAATTGCACATATCCTTAGATCCTAAATATTCAACAATGTTTTAATGACTGATAAAAACCTAATTTATCCATTTTAAAATAATTTGATTATAATCCATTTCTACTTGTTCTAAAATGAATTTAAGCTAATATTGATCATGAATTTTGTTTCTTATTACATATTTCGGCATTCCATTAGCTTTGATTCAAAAAAATTAAATACAAAACAAAAAGGAAAAGTTTTACACTTTCCTTGTGTTTGACAAATTCAAAGCCTGTTTTACATTAATGTGATTCATGAACAAGTCAAACTTTAATATACATATGGCTTTTTGAAGGTTAAGTTAAATCAAAATAATTTTTCTTTGTTTGCTACACTAGTAAAAATTGTCTTTTTATGTGGTATCTGAAGTTCCATCATAAAGTCTTTAAGGAATAGACAAAAAAAAAGTTGATAATTATAGCATGTTGTTAGACTAAGACCATCGTCAAAGGAGAATGAAACAAAAAAAAGCCTGTTATAAAAACTATAAGGAATTAGCAACAGATGTAGTATATTTGGGAAAGAATTACACAATAAATTAGTTTATAAGCTGATCTTGTAATATTGTAGCCTACTTACAAGTTTGTAAATTTGTAGCTCAATGTCAATAAACCCATATTCGAAAAAGTTTTCCGTTTTTTTTTTTTGCAAATCTTCAGGCGTGAAATATTGGTGAGTTTTCATTCTCCTTCTTTCTCAAGTTTATACATACCTATCCCAGCAACAAAAACTCAAAAACAGACGCGAGAAACCTAAAATCGTATCTTCTCCAATGCTAATTTTGTTAGATTTCGGATATGATTTTGTGAGAAATTTGGAGTGATCGTTGTTTAGACTTGTTAGAAATAGTCTAAAGAGACTATATATACATTTTGAAGCCATTTGATGGAGATTCAGACTAGTTTTGAACAAGGATTGCTAGTAAAAGTCGTACAAGAAGTTTGTCAGAGACGCTTGTACACTTTTATACAAGCAGGTACAATATGTATAATAATAATAATAATAATAATAAAAAGAAAATGTGAGAAATCCACCTAATACATGTAAATAATGTATCAACCTTGCATATAACATTGTATAAGAGGTGTTTACACACTACTATACAATATTATATATTGTTATATAAATGAATCCTATCAATAGGGATTCAAGGGTTCTTCTTCTTCCTTGAGTCTCTTTTGAAATTTAACTCAAATCTGCTTCAAATCACTTCAAATTTAAGTTTTAAACTTCTCTTAATGATTCCAATCAATTGGGATAATACCAAATCCAAACAATTAACAAACTCGAAAAACCCAATTTCTAAAATCGAAGCTTCGAACGACCTTTAATGATGACTCTTATTTTTCAAGTTTTTAATCGACCATTGCGATTGAGGATAAGACTGAGACAATGCCAGCACCTTCTTTCTAATTTGATGATCCAATTACCAAGTGAACCTCTTTAGTGCACGACGTAAATAACTAATTCATTTTATGTATTATTGGACCAACTTTGAATGTGGAAGGAGAATAACAATGGCAGAGGAATTTAGGGGTGCAAAGTCATGACATAGGGAGAAGAAGAATACAACAACAACCCAGTATAATTCACTAGTGAGATCTGGGGAGGGTAGTTTGTACGCAAACCTTACCTCTACCCTGGGGTAGAGAGACTATTTCCGATAGACCCTCGGCTCCCTCCCTCCAAAAACTCTCCACTAGGGAGAAGAAGAATGAAGAAAAGAAAAAAAAAATGTTAGAAGGGGTGGGCTAACGAATGAAAAGTAATTTTTAAGTTATGTACAACCTGGGCCACACCGGGTAAGAGATTCAAACGTGAGCCATTTTTTGATGGGTTGTTGGACCAAGTGCGTGTATTTCTCTCTATATTCTTTATGTGCAATATATTATATTAAATATATATCATATCGTATATCCAAGTTATCTGATTAAAGCATATAATAATAAATTGAGCTTAGACGGATTAAAAAATAGATTTGCTTATATACACTTACAATGCAATGAAGGCTTACACAATTGATGAGATTTAACATATTATAATAGTTGCATATGTTTTATCTTTTAGATTTATAATTCTACTTATTATAATTAGTTATCTAGGAGTCTCATTATCATTTTGGCAACCTAAAAGTAGGGGCGGAGCTAGAGAATAAGTTACATGTTCAAATAAATACAGTTATTTTTGCTTGGACTATGTTTGTGTAGAAAAGCTATTAAATATGTAATTATAAATCCAATAACTAAAATAGACTATGAATTTGGTAGCCCGTTAAAAACCATAAACTTCGCTCCGCATTTGTCTAAAGTGTTAACCCTTAAATGAATATAGTGGAATACTAATTAAATACTCTACTAGTGATGTTTAATTGTACTAGTATTAAGTATGGTTAAATAATCAATATTTTAAAAGAGGTCATCCTTGGCAAGAAAACCAGAAACGTACCAAACAATGTGGGAAGACCAAAGGCATGCATGGTTTTGGTGTATCCCAAATAATAATAATAATGGCTAATCTGCCATTCCAAAATTGTACTCTTTCTTGAAATATCTGCCAACTTTTCTAGTTGTTGGTCTGTTTGTTTCAATTGGGTTTTGTGTGTATGTGATGTACAAATCATACATACATATACATAGTATCTATCTATGGTTGAATGCCACCTCTTCCTTTTTCTCTCTCTCTCTTCAGTTATAATCCTATGAAAACTCTTCTCACGCCGCCTCACTTCACTTTCACTTCTTCTGTGTTTTTCACAATTCAAGAAAATCTCCCTTTTTATTTGATTTTTGGGTAACCTTGAAAAATCAAGAAAAGCCTTTTCCTTGTGAGTTCATAATATGATCAATTCCATGGCATTATTGTTACTGTGATCAGTAAGCTCACTGGTCTTTCACACTGTGTTATGATCAAAGTTTTATGTTTTCTTACATGGGTTTTTCCTGTTTTGTTCAATAGTTCTGAAAATATTGAATATTTTGTTTGGGTTCTCATTTGATTTTTGATGATCTGTGGAGTTGGGTTTTGAGTCCTCTGATGAATTTTGGATGTGTTTGTGGGAATCTGATGTGTTATTCTATTTTGTCTGTTTCGATTGTTTTTATGTATTTTGTTTGACGTCAATATCGAGGAGACTGGTTGGTAGACTATTGTCTGTTGTCCTGGATAATGACATATTTTTTGTAAATGTGAGTGTGCTAACTCAGTTCTTGAACTGGGGTTTTGTCATTCTTTTCCAAGTTTGTCTATGTTTTTTAGAATGTGAAAATGTAGATTTCATCATCTGCTTCAAATGTGAACGAATTGCAGTGGAAAATATAGAGAACTTCTCGTAATTTTTATTTTTATATAATATTGGAGTGAGATGAGCTTAACTGGAACAATTCATACAGCCGACCCAGCTCACTTGGGATTGAGGCTTAGTAGTTATTATTATGTTCAAATATGGTCGAACTGGCATCTGTCCGATGGAGAAGAATTATGATTCTTTGTTTTTGCTTTTCCTACAATCACTTTATTTGATTCTTTAGCTTAGATGCAGTGGATGTTGCCAATATGTATCATTCTTGTAGCGGAATTTGTAGTGCAAATTTTTAAGTTGTTTTTGTGCTTGCTGATGTTTTTCCTTTTTTTTTTTTTTTTTTCTGTGTGTGTGTGTGTGATAAATTTGGTTTGCAAGGAGGATATTTAATGTGTGTGTGTGTGTGTGTGTATATATATATATATATATATATATATATTAAATTTTTAGCTAATTTTGTATTTTGTATACTGACTATGTGCTTTGACTCATTTTCTGTTCTCTCTGTTGTCGTATAGAAGAAACACTGAGTCCTGAGGTCGATGAACTTTGCTCACTTAGTGACTAGTGAAGACTAATCTTGATGCTGCCTATTGTTCGGAAAATGGAGAATGGAGTAAATGAACTGGAAAATGATGAGTTTGAGAAACTTCTTGGGGAGATTCCAAATGTTACTTCTGGGAATTCATATCCTGAGGAATCTGGAGCTATCAATTGCCCAAAAGATCAGAAGTTGGTATCCTCAAATGGGGCTTTGGCTCTGGATAGGTCGAAGACCATTGGTGTTAGTGAGCGATATAAAACCAATGGGATCTTAGGTGAGCTAAAAGAATTTGGTAACCGAGTCCAAACACCAACGAAAAAGAGGTTTGAGTCAGAAGAAATAAATTTACCAAATGAACAGGCTATAACATCCGCATTTGCTGAGCTGCATGTAAAAGATGGCAACTTGTTAGACTCTGCAGCTCCTCTGGCCAGTTCTACGCCGTTGCTGAACCATTTAGCTGTTGTGAATGGACAACACAAAAATGGCTTAGGTAAAATCCCTTCTAATTTGGATTCCAAAGTGGTAGTTGTTCCGTCTCCAAGAACACCAAATAATCTACCGACTGCTTTTAATGGTTTTAGTCCTATTGGAGAAAATTATGGGCACCAAAGTGGATATGTACATAGAATGGAGAACATATCTGCAGCTGTACCATTACCTCCTGGAGTACAAGGTGTTCACCTACTTCCACCAATTCATCCGGTTGATATTCCAGTAATTTCCAATCAACAACATTATTTCTTGGATGTTACATCACCTGCTCCTTACTTCCACTCACAAATCAATCGGCCCCACGGAGCTTGTCGACAAGAGGAACAACATTATTTCTTATATATGCAGCAGCTCCGAAATCAACAGTTGGACAGTCAGCGTCCAATTCAACCAAATGGGATGATAACAAGTAGAGCAATCAATAGTAGCCCCCGGCCACCATTCATGGAGATGCCCATACCTCACGTCAACCAGCAAGTTTCAAGGAGTATAAGCCCGTTAAATCCCCTGTTTTGCTCCGTGGGTTCTGATGCACAACAAGTTCTAGACAAAGAAGAGAAACAATATTTTCCTGAAAGAATGTTAAGACGATCGCATGGATTGGAGCCAGTCAAGTCAGCTAAATTCGGTTCTTTTGGAGGTAATCACTGTCTTTCAAATATGAACCGAAATAGAAGAGTTTTGCCCTGTGCTTATCCGAAGCGGGGTTTCTATGCTCCAAGTATGGAATCTCGCTTGGATTGTCTAGATTCAAGAAGTTATTCTCCTGATGCTGTTGATCTCAAATTTCATCGGAGGTCACAATCTCAAGAGTATAATTTAATTGATGATTTTGCTGGAAGAATATATCTCATGGCGAAGGATCAAAATGGATGCCGCTTCTTGCAAAGGAAATTTGCAGAAGGAACTTCAGAACACGTTGAAAAGATTTTTTCTGAGATTATTGTTCACATCGTGGAACTCATGATTGACCCCTTTGGCAATTACCTTGTTCAAAAGCTTCTTGAGGTGTGCAATGAGGATCAGCGAATGCAGATACTTCATGCAATCACTAGAAAAGCTGGGGATCTTGTAATGATTTCATGTGACATGCACGGGTCTGATTTCTATCTTTATCAAAGTCCTTTTTCTTACTGATATGCTTCTTTTGTTCATTTTCATCACAGTAGTTTGATTTTTTTCTTCTTCTCATCTGCAGGACCCGAGCTGTGCAAAAAGTTATTGAAACGCTTAAAACACCTGAACAGTTTTCTATGATCGTGTCCTCATTGAAACCTGGTTTAGTGAATTTAATCAAGGACATGAATGGAAACCATGTTGCACAGCGGTGCTTGCAATACTTAACACCTGAATATAGTGAAGTAAGTTTCATATGTATTCGTTCATAGAAAATATTTAGACTGGTATTTTCTTTGATGTAGTTTAGAGATCAAAGGGCTGAGTTGTTACTCAATCTTGTGGAGATGACTTAAGTGTTCCTTTTATGTAAAGAATGAACATAATCAAAATAAGCTCCTTTGCTTTGCAAGTCTGATAGAAAATGCAGAGACGGGAAAAAAGTTTGTCTCTTTTGTCCATAACTCTTATCATTTAAATTCACTACATCTTTGTAGCATGTTTGGTAGTATCAATTTTTAAACGACTTGGATTTCTCAATCTTATGGATGTTTTATTTTAGCAAGTAGACTCTATGCATACTTTTCTTTTCCGTCACATGATCAGTGTAGAAATGCTCATTTTTAAACCACCTAAACTCAGCTTCTAAGGCTGTGGGAAAACTAAGCTTTATGACAAAAGACAAGGAATGAGTTGCACATATGTCCTGCTGCCATTTACTAACAAGGCAGTTCCACTGGTTAATGTTTTGAATGCGTTATCATGGACAATATGCATGCCATTTCTAGAGCAAGTTTTCTAGTGAAAATGTTTTAAAAACCTATTCCTGTGTAACTTTGCTGGTGCTAATTTTAATGTGCAACATTCCTTATTTACAAGTTATTTTCCACTCAAAGGACATGCTATGTAATCTTTATCAGCAATGAAATGTGTGCTTTGCTTCATTAGTTCAGTTGAATTGCAATCATTGCCTAGTATACTTAAAAGGAGAGTCATAGAGTCAATATCTAATACTAGTATAACTTGATGATCGGATAGTCATTCGGTTTTTCTGTCTGTCCTTGGTTGTTACAGCAGCTAGATACTCATCTCCAGTTTTGCATGAGTTTAGTTTTTTCATAGATAACTTTGAAGAGGTCATCAGGAGATTGATGTTCTCCAATGTCTCTGTTTTCACATGGGATAGATATAAACAGAATAGTCAATCTTCTCCTTGTCCTGTAAATAATACTACAGGAACTATTTGACCGCATAATCATGATTAATATATGTATTGTCCTTTTATTTGTTGTGTTGATGTCATTTCGTCAGTGACGGATTCTCTTAAACTCCAAGGACATTGGTTGACTGTGCTGCAGCAGATTGTTTATAATATTTGATCGTGCCAAGTGCCAACCTTATTGTGTTTCTATCATGTCTTATTAGGGATATCTTGTAACTGTAATATTGGTTACTCGAAACAATTCATATGCTTCCTTATAGGGAAATAAAACAAATGAACTATTATATTCATAGTGTTACTTCTCCATTTCCACTACCGATGCTTCCCTCTTACATTGTAGGGTATATTGATCCATCCTGTTGAAGTAAATTCTTTACACGCTTTCTTATTTTTTATTGTTTGTGTCACTTAATTTTGGCTTGTAACTGCTGGAGAGGTTCGTTAGTTTTCACATATAGCCATTTGAAGTTTCCTTCATTGCTTAGTGTTGCATGCCGCAGAAGTTGATGAAACTTGTTATGACACAAATTTCTTCTTTTGCAGTTCCTGTTTGAAGCTGCTATTACGAATTGTGTTGAACTTGCATCGGATCGTCATGGGTGTTGTGTGCTTCAGAAATGTCTTAGCCAATCTGATGGTGGACAAAGACATCGACTAATCTATGAGATCGCTTCTAATGCGTTGGTTCTTTCCCAAGATCCATTTGGGTATGGCAATTTCAAGTGTCAAATTTCCTTTCCTTGTTAGAATACATAAACTTGGATTTCTCTTTAGTTAAGTTTCATCGTTTTCTCTATTGCAGGAATTATGTTGTGCAATATATTTTCGACATCGGTAATCCCTGGGCGACAGCAGATATATTTGACCAGCTGCGGGGTAAATATGCGGATCTTTCTATGCAAAAATACAGCAGTAATGTAGTTGAGAAATGCCTAAAGCATGCGGATGAAGAACGTTGTTCATATATTATTGAGGAGCTGATAAGTGATCCTCGACTAGACCAGATCATGCAGGACCCATATGGAAACTATGTTATCCAAGCTGCTCTAAATATCTCAAAGGTTAGTTATTTTAGCACCCGCCTTATCTCTTTGCGATCTTAAATATTGTTGCTAGTTTCAAGATACAGATTTGGTAGTTCGGATATACTTCTGAAGAGGCCCCTAAATTGGACGAGTCATTGGCTCTGCGCTTGAAACATTTGTTCTTGCGGGATATAAAGAACTTTTCTTCTCCTAGGTGTTTGAAGTTGTTCTTGTGATTACCAGGTCCACTGCACACAGCTCCTGTAAAGAACATAAATAGTGGCAATTGGCAACAAGTAAACATTGAAGGACCCCAACGATACAGTTGAACACAATAATCTTGCATTTGACACTTCACTACTGCATGTTCTAATGTTAAAGAGTATATTGACAATTTCCTTACATGTAGGGAGCTCTGCGTGCTGCACTAGTGGAGGCCGTGAGAGCCCATGTTCCTATTCTTCGGACCAGTCCTTATGGGAAGAAGGTCCTCTCATGCAATGGTCTTAAAAAATAAGTTGCAGGTATGATAATATTATCCAAATCTTGCATCAACATTTAAGTTGTTTCAACGGCATACAAGTGTTTTCTTCCTGGACATCATAGGGATTATCTTTCCAAATTTCCATCCAACTTAACATTATGTTTTTCCAGACAGACCATGTAATTTATGTGGAGTAATAAAGCAGGACAAAAAATGCCCTAAAGTTGTCTCCATAGGCTGGGCAGCCAGTATCCACAAGTTTTGAGGCTTGGAAGGAAGTGGTATTTTCGTCGCTCGTCTTAGGAGATGGGTACATGTTACCGCCTTTTTGAAAATTTCTTCTATTTTGTGGGTTCTAAACCATATTTTTCTTTGAAGGAACTAAAAACTTTGTATATTTTGCTGATGCCTTTCCTTCCACACCACCTTTTATGTGCTCACTGTGAAAGTGGCAAGAGGAACTTGATATTGTAGAAATAATCAATTTTGAAGGTGTATATTTACGCTTGGATGTTTGCTGGAGGGATTCTTCTATAATAAACAATTCTATTTATTCATTTGTTTATAAGTATTTTGTTTTCCATGCCTTACTTGTAAAGAACTGCTTTGGTTCTGTTCTTGATTTCATTATTTCATAATGCAGTCTGATTCATATTCAGATTATGGCTTTGTTTTTCTGAGATTAAGGAGAAATGGAGTGCAAGGAAACTTATTTTTTATTGAAATAGTAGTTTTCTTTCTAAGTATTCATAAGAAAGATTTAGAAAGAGAAGTATAAAGCAAGATGATTATCAAATAGAAGGCTTAAGGTCGTTGTTAAGTTCAACTGTAAATGAAGATCTTGGTATAGTTTAATAGGTTTTAGCTCCTCCCTTTTCCACATTCACTTTATGTTCACTTATGTTATATACTTGGAGGTCGTTTGGTTGATGGTTGGGAAGGAAATTATTCATGTATTAAAACTTATAAGCTAATACCATATTTGGTAGATTTTTAGTTTTATATAAAATTCACCGCACCATGTACGGTGTTTGGTTATCATTTTACAATCCTACGTAAAGAAAGTGTAAATTAAGAGTCAATTTATGTATTATTTTATATGGGGTAGAGGGAGTCCTGAGAAGTATTGGGGAGAGGTGATTAGACATGATATGACACTTCTGCAGCTTACTAAGGACATGACCCTTAATAGAAAGTTGTGGAGGTCGAGGATTAGGGTAGAAGGTTAGTAGGTAGTATAGCGTACGTCAATTAGAAAATAAAGAGATCATGTGTACAATACCAATTCATTACCATTAGTTACTTCATTTTAAAGTCCTCAATATATTACATTGCACATCTATAGTTTATGAGTGGAACATGTGATATACTTACAACATTATTAGTTTGACCTTCCCAATACCAACGTACAACCCACACCATGTCTATGGAGCCTTTAACGGGTATAAAAGAGTATAAGGATAATATCGGCAACAAGGCTCCGGGTATACCTCAAACACAATATATGAGAAAACAAAGGGTACATAACCCCGGTATGAAATGGGGCTCACCAAGAAGCTGAGAGGAGGGTATACTGCTGTCACTGATCGATGCCGCCTGCTATGGAACCACCTGCATCCATTAAAAGATGCAGCACCCCCAGTAAAAGGGACGTGAGTACATGTGAAATAGTACTCATATGAAAATACGGTAACTCAAATAAGAGGCATTTAAAGTGCACCAATAGACTACAAAATGTCCCATAAAATCAAATATCAAGACTTATTATACTTTCATCCTTCTAAACTTCTTTTGGGATCAACTGAGCCATATGAACTATACCGGAATACATAGTATAATATAATTGAAACAACATGTACAAACAACTCCAACGAAAGTGGCACCTATTGCCTGCATTAATAATGCGTTTCACTAGACCGTCCATATCCCTCTCTTATTTTACGCCCATATATTTCATAGGCCGTCCTTAGTGTTCACATATCATATTATATACCTATGCGTTTCATAGACAGTCCATGGTGTTTATTCATACCGTACACCTATATATTTCATACACAATACACTTATGCGTTCATAGACAGTCCATATGATTCCATATACTATGCACCTATGTGTTTCATCGACCGTCCACTGGATTTCATATCACAATATACCTATGTATTTCATAGGCCATCCATAGGATTCATAACACAATATACTTATGCGTTTCATAGACCGTCCATAGGGTTTATAACACAATATACCTATTTGTTTCATAGACCGTCCATAGGGTTCCATATACAATGCACCTATGCGTTTCATAGACCGTCCACAAGATTTCATATCATAATATACCTATGTGTTTCATAGACCATCCATAGGATTCATAACACAATATACCTATGCGTTTCATAAACCGTCCATAGGGTTTCCATAACACATCACTATGCACATAATCATATATAAACTCGAGTGACATGACTAACACTACTTTTAACGTCGTAAGTTCCCGGATCATTGGAACACTTCATGTTCATGCTCATCATGGAGAAATATAGTTCTTTACATTAACACATGCATGGCAAATCAGTAAGTAGATTTCAATGGTACATGGATCCAATTTCCTTTCGTATGGTTCATCATCATTAAGCATAGTATGTCTCTTTTACACCTCATTATATACCTATTTGTCATCTTGGGTCACTAGCTAAGTTCATGATTCTCATTTTGGCAACGGCCATAGTTCACGTTCATACTATCACTTACTTGTACTAGTCACAGTTGATCATAGGACACTAATGACATTATTATGTAAAGGACTTTCAACTCATTTCATAGTCTTTTACGCATCTTTTCATTTCATTGGCACTAGTGGCTACAAATGTAATATCATTCTTACCACGTTGGCCGTATTTCGTATTTTATGTTCACCCCTTTCACTTTCATACTTCATCATGGATTATCAATAACAAAGCATCTCTAAATCATGACTTTTAGTTCACATATGAGCAAATAAGAAATGCTAGGCACATTGAGCTTTCTTCAACAATTTGGCATGATAGCTAGCAATTAAGACATAATTGAATTCATAATATTTTGACACCTGGTCACATTTAAATACAATCTCAAAGGATAAGACAATAGGATAAGAGCATTCGGATTACATTTTGAACATATATCTTTTGACATAGAGTTTGTTCGGAATAGTCAAGCTTATAAAGAACAACTCGGAATATGAGATATAAGAGCTTGAGCCAATCATACAACATACGAGGACATAATGGATTCGATTCTACAAGAGGAGTTTAGCCAACATACCTTGCTTCGAGCCTTTTAATTTATTACAATATTTCAGAAATCTTATCCACTTCGATCTATTTAGAGATATAACAAAATTAAACACAAATTAGGAAGGAGTTCATAGTTTCAGCTCACTTGAGTATTTTATCAAACACTAGGTGTGCAAATTACACTTACCCGAGCCCTCGGGGCTCCAACGAAACATCCACACATGTCTAGAAATATCATACAAACTCACTCGCGCGATCAAAATACTAAAATAATATTTAAAACTATGAGTTGAGCTCTAAAACGCATGGATTTCAAAGAAATTTTCAAAACTTCTAAAATTTCAACTAAACGTCTGAATCTTATCAAATCAACTCTGAACGATGCCAAATTTTGCAAACAAGTTCTAAATGCCATAACAGACTTATTCCAAGTCCCAAAATTAAATTCCGAGCTCAATAGCTAAAAGTCAGCCTACAGTCAAACTTTTTAACTTAAAATTGCCAAATTTTGGCAAATCAACACAAATCAGTCTACGGACTTTCAAAATCAATTCTGGGCATACGCATAAGTCCGAAATCACGATACAAAGCTATTCGAGTCATAAAAATATATTTTCGGGGTCATTTTCACAAAAGTCAATGTTTGGTCAAACATTTTCAAATTTAAACTTCTAATTTTAGAATCAAGGGTCCAAATCAACCTGAAAGCTTCCCGGAATGAAACTAGTCAACTCCGCAAGTCATAAAAGTATAAACACACATGTATGAAGCAATAAAAGGGGTATCGGGGCACAATTACGCAAAAATTGATCGGGTCGTTACATTTTTCCTCTCTTAAAACAAATATTCATCCTCGAACGTGCATAAGGACATACCTGAAGTGGTGAATAGATAAGGATAACGACTACGTATACCGTGATCAGTATCCTAGGTTTCCTCCTCGACCGGATGACCCCTCAATTGAACCTTCACTAAAGCAATATCCTTTTATCTCAATTTTCGGACCTGCCGGTCCAAGATAGCCACGGGCTCCTTAATGTAAGTCAAATCCTCGTCCAACTGGACCTTGCTGAAGTCTAGAACATGTGACATATCACCATAATAGTTCTGTAGCATCGAGACATGGAACATCTGATGAACTGCCGATAAACTAGGTGGCAAGGCAAGCTTGTAGGCCACCTCTCCAATCCTCTCAAGGATCTCAAAAGGTCCGATATACCTAAGGCTTAACTTTTCCTTCATCACGAACCTCATCACAACCTCCATGGGTGAAACCTAGAGCAAACCTCGCTCTCCAATTAGGGGTGGCATGTGGGCCGGTCCGGTCCCTAAATGGGCAGGTCCAAACGGTCCCGGGCTAAACGGTCTTTTTGTAAGAACCGGTCCGAGATCGGACCCACGAACTCATGGTCTCGGGCTAAGCGGGTCGGGCCCGCTGGCTAAGTGGGCCCAATGACTAAATACATTTTTTTAAAATTAAATAAAAATTAGAGATAAAACGATGTTTAAAAAAATACCTTGTAAATTTTATTATAGAATTGTGACCTAAATATTTTAATTCAAATTTAAAGACAAAAATATTGTAAAGAGATATTCAAAGCAATGCCTTGTAATTTTATTATAGCATTAAAAAAATATGGCAATATTTTTCTTAGTCTTCCTCCCCCCTATGAAATGAGCACAACAAGTAATACCACCATTGAGAAGAAAAAGAAACTAGCCAAGATGTGCCAAAATACAAGTTACATAATACATACTAATTTTTATTTATACAAGTTACATGGTATCTCTTACAAACTTCATAAATCCTTCAAGGTCCGGAGGAATTTCTGTTTGTGGTGGAGAAAAAGTAGCTTGGTCATCGCCGCTTCCAATGTCGGGCGAAGCAGCATCCTCCGCAAGTTCAGCTAGCATTTCTTCGTAAGCTTCGTCTTCCTCTGGTTGTGATTCAGCAAGTCCAAAATTTCTTCTTTCAGAACGGATCCAATCTCTGAAAAGTATTGATTTTTCCAAGCTCTCCCTTATAGACGCTCTATAATTATCGAGTTGAAGTCTTGCTTGACTGAAAGCACTCTCTGATGCCATTGTTGAAGCTTGAATAGTTAAAATATCTCGGGCCATCCTTGAAAGAACCGGAAAGAATTTTTCTTTGTCCTTCCACCATTGCAAAAGATTAAAGGAGCCATCAGGATTCACTTCCTCAATTCCCTGCGACAAATAAACTTCAAGCTCATACCAAAATTGAGGACCTCCTAATTTTATACAAGGATTTAACAAAGCAGCAACACCATAAATAGGGGGAATATGAAAAAAATATTTTTTAAACTTTTTTCTCATAGAATCAATAGCAAGTTTATAAATTTTCCCGCCCTTTGAAAAATAAGCAAACAAATTAACAAGTTCTGCAATATAAACTAAACAGTTAGAAATAGTAGGATAATATTGCCCAGAAAATTTATTTGTAGTAATATCAAATTATAATAAACTATTATCTCTATCAAGAATAGCAGGTGTAGGACGGATATGGGGTTTGGTTCGGAGAACCGGGGGCAGGGGAGGAGGAACAACATGACCACTAGATTTGCCACTCTTGGATTTTCCCTTATTCTTATTTTTGGAAAAATAATTTTTTAAGAAAGCCATCTTAATTAATCAAGTAATAGCAAATAAATAAAACAAACAAAACTATAATATTAAGACTTAAGAGTTGGAACGCGTTTACCGAATTGACGAACAACTTGTTGAAAATTGATTATCGTTGAAGACCTGAATACTTTAATTCACCAACTTCACAATTGTTTCACAAATTGTAACAACCTCAATATTTTTGAACTATTTTTTGGAATAAAGTAAGCAATAGTAGCAATTATAGGAGAAAGTTTGAGAGAGATTGTGATAGATTGATATTGATTTTGTAAGAAAAATAAAATAATGAGGGGGTATTTATAGTTGAAAATAGGAAAAAATGTAATTATAAAAAATTTGGAGTTAAAACAAAGTTGGATGGGTTAATGGCTATTTTCTAAACAGCCAACGGCTATTTTTGACAGCCCAACGACTGTTTTTTAAATTTTCCAAACGGCTAGTGTTTTTAAAAAAAATATTACCGTTTGGCCCGCCAAGCGACCGGTCCGGTCCCGGTCCTACCGGTTCTAAAGACAAGAACCAGCCCACGAGACCGGCCCAGGCCCAAATATACCGATCCTACCGGTCCCGAACCACTTAGCACGTTTGGCCCGTTTGAACCGCGGTACCGGGCCGGTCCTGGACCGGCCCACCTGCCACCCTTATCTCCAATCATGAATGAAACATCGCGAACCTTCCGATCTGCATAACTCTTCTGCCTCGATTGGGTGTACGAAGCCCACCCTGGATCATCTTGACCTTCTCCAAATCATCTCGAACCCGATCCGTGCGTCATAACTTAGCCTCTCCCGGCTCAAACCACCCAACTGGAGAATGACATTGTCTCCCATATAGAGCCTCATACGGAGCCATCTGGATACTTAAATGGTAGTTGTTGTTGTAGGCAAACTCTGCAAGTGGCAAGAACTGATTCCAAGCACCTCCGAAATCCATCACACACGCACGACGGATATCCTCCAAAATCTGAATAGTGCACTCAGACTGTCCGTCCGTCTGAGGGTGAATGTTGTACTCAACTCAACTCGTGTGCCGAGCTCACATTGTATGGCCTTCTAGAAATGCGAGATGAAATGTGTACCCCTGCCAGAGATGATAGATATTGGTATGCCATGAAGTCAGACAATCTCGCGGATATAAACCTGAGCCAGTTGCTCTAAAGAATAGGTAGTCACTACCGGAATAAAATGAGCCAACTTGGTCAACCTGTCCCCAATCGCCCATACCGCATCAAACATCCTCTGAGTCCATGGGAGCCCAACAATGAAGTCCATGGTGACATGTTCCCATTTCCACTCAGGAATCTCAAGCCGCTGAAGAAAACCATTCGGTCGCTGATGCTCATACTTCACCTGATGACAATTTAGGCATCGAGCTACATACTCCACTGTGTCCTTCTTAATCTTCCTCCACCAATAGTGCTGCCTCAAGTCCTGATACATCTTAGTGACACCCGGATAAATTGAGTACCAGGAACTGTGGGCCTCCTGAAGAATCAACTCACGCAAACTATCCACATTGGTCACACATAACCGGCCTTGCATCCCTAACACACCGTCATCCCCAATAGTAACTTCCTTGGCATCGCCATGCTGAACTGTGTCCTTGAGTACAAGCACATGGGGGTCGTCATACAGACGCTCTCTGATACGGTCATATAGAGAAGACGGAGAAACCATGTAGGCAAGAGCTGAACTAGGCTCCGAAATATCCAATCTAACAAACTAGTTGGCTAAGGCCTAAAACTCCAATGCTAATGGCCTCTCTGCTAGTAGTTGATATGCTAAGCTACACAAACTCTCCGCCTTTTGACTCAAGGCATCGGCCACCATATTGGCTTTTCCGAGATGATATAGAATGGTAATATCATAGTACATAAGTAACTCTAACAACCTCCGCTGCCGCAAGTTAAGATCCTTCTGTTTGAACAAATGTTGTAGACTCCGATGGTCAGTAAAGACCTCACACGGAACACCATACAAATAATGCTGCCATATCTTCAATGCATGAACAATGGCTGCCAACTCAAAATTGTGGACTGGATAATTATTCTCATGAGTCTTCAACTGTCGAGACTCATAGGCAATCACCCTACCGTCTTGCATCAACACTGCGCCAAGGCTAACACATGACGCATCACAATACATAGTAGACCCCTAGCCCGTAGGAAACACCAACACTTGGGTTGTGGTCAAAGCAATCTTGAGCTTTTGAAAGCTCGCCTCACACTCCTCGGTCCATCTGAAAGGAGCACCCTTCTGTGCCAATCTGGTCATAGGTGCAGCAATAGATGTCAAGCCTTCTACAAAACGACAATAATACCCGGCCAAACTAAGGAAACTCTGGATCTCAGTAGCTGAAGATGGTCTGGGCCAACTCTGCACTGCCTCAATCTTCTTCGGATATACCTTGTTCCACTCACTCGACACTGCATGACCCAAAAACGCCACCGAATCAAGCCAGAATTCACACTTTGAAAACTTTGCATATAACTTCTTCTCCCTCGAGGTCTAGAGCACGATCCTCAGATGTTGCTCATGATCTTCCCAACTACGGGAGTACACCAAGATGTCGTCAATAAACAGAATAATGAATAAATCAAGATAAAGCTGGAATACATTGTTCATCAGGTGCATAAAAGTTGTTGGGGCATTGGTCAGCCCAAATGGCATCACAAGGAACTTGTAGTGAGTATACCGAGACCTAAAGACAATCTTCAGAATATCTAGATCCCGAATCTTCAACTGATGATAACCTGACCGCAAATCAATCTTGGAAAATACTTTGGCACCCTGTAGCTGATCAAATAGGTCATCAATGTGTGGTAATGGATAGATGTTCTTCACTGTAACCTTGTTCAACTGACGATAATCAATACACATGTGTATAGAGCCATCCTTCTTCTTCACAAACAAGACCGGAGCACCCCACAGCGACACAATAGGCCGAATGAATCCCTTATCAAGCAACTCTTGCAACTACTCCTTTAGCTCCTTCAGCTCTGCTAAGGCCATACGATATGGTGGAATAGAAATGGGCTGAGTGCCCGGCAACAAGTTAATACCAAAACAATGTCCCTATCGGGCAGCATTCCAGGAAGATATGCTGGTAATACATCTAGAAAGTCTCTCACTGCCGGAACTGACTCAATGGTAGGAGTATCAGCACTGGCATTCCGCACAAAGTCTAGATAAGAATTAAACCCCTTCTCAACTATCTGCCGAGCCTTTAGAAATGATATAACCCTGCTAGGAACATAATCTAATGTACCCCTCCACTCTAATCGTGGTAAACCTGGCATAGCCAACGTCACAGTTTTGGGGTGACAATCAAGAATAGCATGATAAGGTGAAAAACAGTCTATGCCCAAGGTAACATCAAAGTCTACCATACTAAGTAACAACAAATCAACTCTGGTCTCAAAACCACCAATAACAACTAGGCACAATCGATACACACGGTCCACAATAATAGAATCTCCCACAAGTGTTGACATATAAACATGAGAACTTAAGGAATCATGCGATATATCCAAATATGGAGCAAAGTAAGATGACACATATGAATAAGCGGATCCCGGATCAAATAAGACTGATGCATATCTATTGCAAATTGGAACTATACATGTAATGACTGAGTCTGAAGCAACTACCTCTGTCCTACTTGGAAGAACATAGAATCTGGCTTGGCCTCCCCCTCTAGAGTGACCTCTACCCGCCCATCCCCTACCCCCTAGCTAGCTAAGTAGGTGGAGCAGCAACTGGGGCAGCAATCATGTCCTGAGAAGTCTGCGGACTTGAATAAATCCGTGGAGCCTGAGAAAGTGCACCCCTACTGAGTCTGGGTAGTTTTGACCATGTGCCAGGTATCACCATACTCAAAACAAGCTCTCGGTGAGAGTGGCGGCTGGGAATGGCTCGGGCCTGGTCGGTTGGAAAGGCCGTTGAAGGCACCACGCATAGGAAGTGCACTAGAAAGTGGTTGGGCAAAGTGTGCAACCTAGGACCTCGATACAGCCAGAGCACCACTAGAAGCTGGAAGTGCGGAATAAATTGGACGGCTCACATAGCCCCTACCATGACGAGTTATAGTTGCGGCGTGACCACCACTAAATCCCCCTATGCCACGAGACCTCCTATTCTCCATATCATCTCTATCACAGTCTCACATACCCTCCAATCTCTGTGCAATTTCAACCACCTTCTAATACAAAGTGTCTGACTCCAACTCCCTTGACCTGCTGTATCTAATACTCTGGTTGAGCCCATCAATGAACCGACAGAATCGTTCCCTGACTGTGGCAACCAAGGCTAGTGCATGCCTGGATAAATCACTAAATTGGATAGCATACTCCAACACTAACATAGTACCCTGGCGCAGCCACTCAAACTCCTTGCACCAAGAATCCCGAAGGGTCTGAGGAATAAACTCTCACAAGAAAACTCTTAAAACTGATCACATGTAAGTGAATATGCCTCGGTTGACCTAGCCACCTCGTACACCCGCCACTACTGATATGTCCCTTCCTTTAGCTAGAACGTAGTAAAAGCAACCCCACTATTCTCTACAGTACCCATAGTATGGAGAATGAGGTGACACTCCTTAAGAAAACCATGTGCATCCTTTGAATCCAAACCAGTAAAAGTAGGAGGGTGGTACTTCTTGAAACTCTCGAGCCTAAGTTGCTCCTTCTCAAATTTTGCTACCCTAACCACGGGCTGAATCAGAGCAACATGTTATACCGGTATAACCTCTGGAACCTGATCAACCTGGACCCGTTGCTCTGGGGTACGGGTCGTGGGAGTCTATGTTCCTCCCCCAGCCTAAGATGTGGCTGACGCAAGTGGGATCAATCCCGCCTGAGCTAAGGTACTGAACATGCTCAGGAACTGTGCGAGGGTCTCTTAAACTACTGGGGTGGCAATAGGCGCCTCGAGTGTCTGACCCTTGACTGCAACTACTGATGGCTCCTCTGTCGTAGCTCGGGCTGGTGCTCTGGCTATACCACGTTCCCTTCCTCGGCCTCTTGTAGCTCTAGTAGGGGTGTGAGTGTCTGATCGACGGATCCTGCGGTGCGTGTTCTCACCATCTGTGAGAGAATAGAAAGTTAATAATTTTTTTTCGAAATCAACCACTTCGCACGATAAGGAATCAAAGAAGTGATATTTTCCTAACAGTTCTGTAGCCTCTCGAATATAAGTAAGGACGTCTCAGTATCAATCCGCAAGGCTCTACTAAACCTGCTTATGACTAATTGTAACACATATGAACCTAGAGCTTTGATAATAATTTGTCACAACCCCAATTCCCTTTGAAGGATGTCGTGATGGTACCTAGTCTCTACAACTAAGAAGCCTAACAAATAACAATAACTGAATAGATATATAATAACAAGTTACTGAAAGCGACTGAATAATATATAAAACCTCCTAAGAATAGAATCTCACAAATACACACCCCAAAATCGGTGGAGTTGAGTCATAAGCATTATAGAATGAAACTAGAGTATTGTAACAACCCGGCCTGTTATTTTGAATATTACAGTCATGTTCCCCCATTTAATGCTTATCGTGTGTTCAATTATAATTTTGAGACTTATCGGGAAGGTTTCAGAGTGAATTGGAACACTTAGTTCCAATAATTAAAGCTTAAGTTGAAATAATTAACTGGATGTTGACTTATGTGTAAACGACTTCGGAATAGAGTTTTGATGATTCCAATAGTTCCGTATCGTGATTTTGGACTTAGGAGTATACCCGGAAAATTATTTGGAAACTCGTAGTTAAATTAGGCTTGAAATGGCGAAAATAGGAAATTTAAGTTTGGAAGTTTGACCGGGGAGTTGACTTTTTGATATCGGGATCGGAATCCAGTTCTGAAAATTTTCATAGGTCCGTTATGTCATTTATGACTTGTGTGCAAAATTTGAGGTCAATAAGTTTAGGCATCAAATGTAAAAGTTGGAATTTCTTAGTTTCATTAAGCTTGAATCGGGGTATGATTCATGCTTTTAGCGTTGTTTGATGTGATTTGAGGCTTCGACTAAGTTTGTATGATGTTTTGGGACTTATTTGTATAATTGGTTGAGGTACCGGGGGCCTCGGGTGAGTTTCGGATGGTTAACGGATCAAATTTGGACTTAGAACAAAGCTGAGAATTTCTGCCTACTGATGCAATCGCACCTATGGAAATTTTCACGCAGGTCCGAGCTCGCAGAAGCGAGCCTGGCATCGCAGAAGCATGAGATCCGCAGAAGCAGACGGAACCTCGCAGAAGCAAGTCCGTAGAAGCTACACCAAGGTCGCAGAAGCGGAGGCAAGAGAAGCTGGGAAAAACCGCAGAAGCGAGCCGGCAGAAGTGAAGGCAGTCGCAGAAGTGGTAGCTTCACTGCAAAAGTGGGAAGATGCGGTTAAATTTTCTGCAGAAGAGAAACCTCTAGATAGTGTACAAAAACAAAGGGGTCCGAGATTTTCTCATTTTTGGACATTTCAAGCACGGGTTGAGTTGGTTTTTCAAAGAGAATTCACGGGCAATCTTGAGGTAAGTCACTTATGATAATTGTTATTCAATAATATTGAATTATCATCAATTATTCCGACTAGCTTACATGTTTTTGAGGTGTAATTCAAGGATTTGGGCCTAGGAATTTGAAAATAAGATTTGAGGATTTGAAGGTCAAGTTGATGTCGGAATTTAGTAAGTTTGGCATGGTTGGACACATGGTTTTTGAGTTAAATTTCAGATTTTGTTGGAATATTAGTATTTTCATATGGATTTAATTCCTATAAACTGTATTGACTGAATCAAATCAATTGTGACTAGATTTAGGGCATTCGGAGGACGATTCACGAGGCGAAGGCATATTGGAATAAAGAATTTGCACAGTTTGAGGTAAGTAACACTTCTAAACTTGGTTCTGAGGGTATGAATCCCTGAATTTTGTGTTATATGAATTGTTTGGAAGTGACGCACATGCTAAGTGACGGGCGTGTGGGTGTGCACCATAGAAATTGTGACTTAAATAAATTCTATGGAGTTGTAAAATTAAAGAATCATGTCATTATCCACATATTCTCCACGTATTAGATAAATTAAGTTGAGGCTCGTATTAAAGATCGTGTTTAGGCTACGTGCCGATATTTTGGGACCCATAGGGTTGTGTTTCTATTGAATCAATTATTTTAAATTGTACATTTCATACTCAGTCATGTTCATCCATTGTGAGGATATTCATGGGATCGAGTTGTGCCTCGCAACAGGCCATATTGGCTTTATATATATTATTATTATATGGATTGGGGTTGCACGCCGTAGCATGCCTTATAGTCTTTATTATTAGGGTATCGGACTTCATGCCACAGTAGGCCATATCGGCTTTATATAGCGCTTGGTCTGAAGGAGCCCCTCCGGAGTCTGCACCCCCCACAGTGAGAGCAAATGATCTTATGTTTGGGATGGACTTTCCGAGGCATGGAGTTTCCTTATTTATTTATATTTGGGATGGACTTCTCAAGGCATGGAGTTTCCTTATTTATTTATAATTGTCATGAATTCCCTTGACGTGGATCTTGTCTGAATCATTCATATTTGGGGATAAATCTATCCCTGGGCTGGATTGGCCTTATACAGTACTGAGCGACTGACTGTCATATATATATATATATATATATATATATATATATATATATATATATATATGGGATGGATCTTCCCTAGGCTAGATTGGCTATATACAGTACTGAGTGACTGAGTTGTTTGTGATCGTGAGTACACGAGGTTTTCCACTGAGGTGTGTCATATATAGCATATACATTGGCATGTAGATAAAGATATGTGATATTCCTCATATCATTCAGAATTGATCTATTTTTACTTGTACTGAGTTTAACTATTAAACGTGAAAGTATGCCTAAATTTCTGTACTGTTATTTCTATACTAGATTGTACATGTTAAGCTCGTTACTACTTTCAACCCAAAGGTTAGTATTGTTACTTATTGAGTTGATTGTACTCATACTACACCCCGCACCTCGTGTGCAAATCCAGGTACTTCCGAACACGGCGGTTGCTAGTGTTTGGGAGATTATCTGTTGGAGACTATCGAGGTAGTTTCTTGGCGTCTATAGACCTTGACTCTTTTTCCTTTCAGTTATTGTGTTGTTCTATATTTTCAAACAATATTTTTATTATTCAGACTATGTTGTCATTTAGATGCTCTCACTGACACCGGGTTTTGGGAGTGTATTTATAACAGTATTTGTGGGATTTTCTATTAAACTGAAATAGTATGTTTTCAAACTTAAAAGAAATTGTGGTTTATTGAGGTTGTGGGCTTGCCTAGTATTGAGATAGGAGCCATCACGACATGCGGATTTTGGTTCGTGATATGTTGGTATCAGAACCTAGGTTACATAGGTCTCACGAGTCATGAGCAGGTTTAGTAGAGTCTTGTGGATCGGTACGGAGATGTCTGTACTTATCTTCGAGAGGCTGCCGAACCCTTAGGAAAATTTCACTTTCTTGTATTCTGTTGTGCGAATTTGTTGATTCCGGAAACTGAATTTCTATCATTCTATTCTCTCGCAGATGGTGAGGACACGTACTACTGAATCGGACGGCCAACCACTAGTGCCACCAGTTAGGGCCACGAGAGTTCGGGGCCGTGGTAGAGGCCGGGGCCGTGGTAGAGGTCGAGTTGTAGCTCGCACAACATTTAGAGATGCACCTATAGAACCACCAATTGCTGCAGCTCGGGAGCATGTTCCAGATATAGTTAAGCCGGCGGGGCCAGCTCAGGAACTAGCTGTGCCTATTGTGATTCCAGGCCTTCAAGAGGCTTTAGCCCAAATATTGACTATTTGCACTGGCCTTGCTCAAGTAGTTTCGGCTCAGGCCGCACCAGCCACTTCTCAGACTGGGGGAGGTACTCATACCCCTGTCACCCATACTCCAGAGCAGGTAGTGTAGCCACTTCAGATACTGGGGGCACTACTAGTCCAGCCAGTTGTAGCTGCTCAGACCCAGGTGGGTCCTATTATGAATGATGAGGATCAGAAGAGACTAGAGAGATTTGAGAGACTTCGTCCTCCATCTTTAAGTGGAACTGAGTCAGATGATGCTCATGATTTCTTGGATAGATGCCTGTGGATTCTTCGTACAACGGGTATTTTGGAGACTAGTGGGGTCTCATATACTACTTTTCTGTTGACCAGAGCAGCCTTCAGATGGTGGGAGACTTGTGAGAGGAGCAGAGCGGTTGGTGCAGCACAACTTTCATGGCATGAGTTCTCTGTATTATTTCTGGAGATGTTTGTGCCACAGAATCGCAGAGAATAACTGCGCAGGCAGTTTGAGTACTTACGTCAAGAGGACTTGTCCGTGACTCAGTATGGGATGCGGTTTTCAGAATTAGCTCGTCATGCAGTATGGTTGGTTCCCACTGAGAGGGAGAAGATCAGGAGGTTCATTAATGGCCTCAACCAGCAGTTTTATTTTTTTATGACTCAGGGAAATGTAGCAGGTGCTAAATTTGACAAGGTAGTTGACAGTGCTCGACGACTATAAATGGTCCGTACTCAGGAGCGTGAGGAGAGGTAGGCCAAGAGGTCTCGTGGTTTGGGTAATTCCAGTGGTTTTCCTTCTGGGGGACAACCCTATCACAGCAGGGGTTGACCTTATAGGCCCGCTCAGATGGCTCGTCCAACTCATCATGGCGCATCAGCTAGCCATGTTTCATACAGTGCTCGGCCGAGTCAGTCTTCTCTTAGTGAACTTGCAGCTCAGAGTTCATCTCATGCACCATCAGTTTAGGGTTCATCTGTATCAGGTTCTTCTGGTAGTTATTCTGGTTCTCGAGGTCCGCCTCAGAAGTCGCCACCATTCTTCGAGAGGAATTTCTATGAGTGTGGAGAGTTGGGTCATGTGAGGAAATATTGTCCCCGCCTTTTGTGAGGTCCAGTTTAGTAGAGGAGTCAGGCTACAACTCCTGCACCAGATACTACGCAAACCTCCTAGCAAGCTTGAGGTGGGGCTTAGGTAGCCAGAGGTCGCCCTAGCGGGGGAGGTCGATCAGGTGGCGGTCAGGCCCGAATCTATGCTATTCCTACCAGGTCATATGTCGTTGCTTCAGATGCAGTGATCACATGTATTGTCTCAGTGTGCCATAGGGAAGCTTCTATATTATTTGACCCTGGTTCCACATATTCGTATGTATCATCATATTTTGCTTGTTATCTAAATATGCCATGTGAGTCCTTAGTCTCATCTATTCATGTATCCACACTTATGGGCGATATTATTATTGTGGACCATGTGTATCGGTTGTGTGTGGTAACTATTGGGCGATTGGAGACTAGAGTTGATCTCTTATTGCTTAGTATGGTTTATTTCAATATGATCTTGGGTATGGATTGGTTGTCTCCATGTCATGTTATTCTGGACTGTCACGCAAAAACCGTGACGTTGACGATGCCGGGGTTGCCGAGGGTCGAGTGGAGAGGTTCTCTAGATTATGTTCCCAACAGGGTAATTTCATATTTGAAGGCTCAACGGATGGTTGGGAAGGAGTGTTTGTCATATTTGGCCTTCGTGAGAGATGTTGATGCAGACACTCCTACTATGGATTTTGTACCGGTGATGCGAGACTTTCCGGATGTATTTCCTGCAGACCTACCGGGCATGCCACCCGACAGGGATATTGATTTCGGTATTGACTTGGTGTTGGGAACACAACCCATTTATGTTCCTCCGTATTGTATGGCACCATCTGAGTTGAAAGAATTGAAAGAGCAACTTCAGGAACTTCTTGATAAGGGGTTTATTAGGCCTAGTGTTTTGTCTTCGGGTGCACCAGTTCAATTTGTGAAAAAGAAAGACGATACTATACTGATGTGTATCGACTCCAGGAAATTGAACAAAGTTGCAACCAAGAACAAGTATCATTTGCCACGTATTGATGACTTATTTGACCAGTTTCAGGGAGAGAGGGTGTTCTCCAAAATTGATTTGAGATCTGGGTATCACCAGTTGAAAATTTGGGATTCGGGTATTCTAAAGAAGCATTCAGGACCCGCTATGGTCACTATGAATTTCTCGTGATGTCATTTGGGGTGACCAATGCCCCAGCAGCATTTATGCACTTGATGAATAGTGTATTCTAGCTGTATCTTGATTTGTTTGTCGTAGTATTTATTGATGATATCCTGGTGTACTCATGTAGCCATGAGGAACATGCACAACATTTGAGTATCGTACTACAGAGGCTGAGGGAGGAGAAACTTTATGCCAAATTCTCTAAGTGCGAGTTCTGGCTTAGTTCGGTGGCATTCTTTGGACACATAGTGTCCAGTGATGAAATTAAGGTGGATCCAAAGAAGATGGAGGCAGTTCAGAGTTGGCCCATGCCATCGTCAGCTACTGAGATTCAGAGTTTTCTTGGCTTGGTCGGTTATTATGGTCGCTTTGTGGAGAGCTTCTCATCTTTGCATCGCCCTTGCCCAAATTGACCTAGAAGGGTGCTCCATTTAGGTGGTCGGATGAGTGTGAATAGAGCTTTAAGAAGCTCAAGACTGCCTTGACCACAGCTCCAGTTCTAGTTTTACCTTCAGCTTCAGGCTCTTATACAATGTATTGTGATGCTTCTCGGACCAGTATTGGGTGTGTCTTAATGCAGGAGGGTAGAGTGATTGCTTATGCTTCGCGCCAATTGAAGCCGCATGAAAAGAACTACCACGTTCATGATTTAGAATTGGCAGTCATCGTTCATGCATTAAAGACTTGGAGGAACTATCTCTACGGTGTGTCCTATGAAGTATTTACGGATCATCGGAGCCTCCAACACTTATTCAAACAAAAAGATCTAAATTTGAGACTGCGAAGATCGTTGGAAGATCTAAAGGACTATGATATTACTATTCTGTATCATCCCGGAAAGGCCAATGCGGTGGCCGATGCCTTGAGTAGAAAAGTGGAGAGTATATGCAGACTTGCATTCATTCCTGTTGGTGAGAGGCCTCTTGTAGTTGGTGTTCAGGCCTTGGCCAATCAGTTCATGAGATTAGATATTTTGGAGCCCAGTCAGGTTCTAGCTTGTGTGGTTTCTCGGTCTTCTTTATATGACCGCATCATAGATCGCCAGTATGATGATCCCCATTTGCTTGTCCTGGAGGACACAGTTCAGCACGGAGATGCCAAAGATGTTAGTGTTGGAGATGATGGGATATTGAGAATGCAGGGTCGGATTTGTGTGCCAAATGTAGATGGGTTGCGTGAATTGATTCTTGAAGAAGCCCACAGTTCGTGGTATTCCATTCATCCGGGTGCCGCTAAGATGTACCAAGACTTGAGGCAGCACTATTGGTGGAGAAGAATGAAGAATGATATAGTAGGGTTTGTAGCTCGGTGTTTAAATTGTCAGCAGGTGAATTACGAGCATCAGAGACCGGGAGGATTGCTTCAGAAATTTGAAATTTCGAAATGGAAATGGGAGCGTATTACCATGGACTTCGTAGTTGTACTCCCACGGATTTTGAGGAAGTTTGATGCTATTTAGGTAATTGTGGATTGGTTAACCAATTCTGCACACTTTATTCCAGTTAGGACTACTTACTCTTCGGGGTGGTTGGTTGAGATTTATATCCGCGAGATTATTCGCCTACACGGTGTACCAGTGTCCATCATTTCATATCGGGGCACGCAATTTACATCACAGTTTTGGAGAGCAGTGCAGTTAGAGTTAGGCACACAGGTACAGTTGAGTACAACATTTCACCCTCAGACAGACGGACAGTCCGAGCGCATTATTCAGATATTGGAAGATATACTACGTGCTTGTGTTATAGATTTTGGGGGTTTTTGGGATCAGTTTATGCCACTTGCAGAGTTTGCTTACAATAACAGCTACCAATTGAGCATTCAGATGGCTCCGTATGAGGCTTTATATTGGATACAGTGTCGATCTACAGTGGGTTGGTTTGAGCCGGGTGAGGCTAGGCTATTGGGTATTGATTTAGTTCAGGATGCTTTGGAAAAGATTAAATTGATTCAGGATCGACTTCGTATGGCACAGTCTAGACAGAAGAGTTATGTTGACCGGAAGGTTTGCGATGTTGCTTACATGGGAAGAGAGAATGTACTACTACGAGTTTCGCCTATGAAGGGTGTTATGAGAATTTGGAAGAAGGGCAAGTTGAGTCCTAGGTATATTGGGCCTTTTGAAATACTTAAGAAGATTGGAGAGGTGGCTTATGAAATTGCATTGCCGCCTAGTCTATCGGGTGCTCATCCAGTGTTTCATGTATCTATGCTCCGGAAGTATGTCGGAGATTCGTCTCATGTTTTGGATTTCAGTACAGTATAGTTGGATAGTAATTTGACTTATGATGTGAAGCTGGAGGCCATTTTGGACCGGTAGGTTCAAAAGTTGAGATCAAAGAACATAGCTTCAGTGAAAGTGTAGTGGAGAGGCCGACCAGTCGGAAAAGCTACTTGGGAGACTCAGCAGGAGATGCGGAGCAAATATCCACACCTATTTGAGACTCCAAGTATAATTCTAAACCCATTCGAGGATGAACGTTTGTTTAAGAGGGGGATAATGTAACGACCCGGCCGGTCATTTTGAGTATTACAACCCCGTTCCCCCATTTACTGCTTATCATGTGTTCAATTATAATTTTGTGACTTGTCGGGGAAGTTTCAGAATGAATTAGAACACTTAGTTCCAATAATTAAAGCTTAAGTTGAAATAGTTGACCGGATGTTAACATATGTGTAAACGACTCCAGAATAGAGTTTTGATGATTCCAATAGCTCCGCATGGTGATTTTTGACGTAGGAGTATGTCCGGAAAATTATTTGGAAGCCCGTAGTTAAATTAGGCTTGAAATAGCGAAAATAGGAAGTTTATGTTTGGAAGTTTGACCGGGGATTTAACTTTTTGATTACGGGGTCGGAATCTAGCTCTGAAAATTTTCATAGGTCTGTTTGTCATTTATGACTTGTGTGAAAACTTTGAGATCAATCGGACTTGATTCGATAGGTTTCGGCATCGAATGTAGAAGTTGGAATTTCTTAGTTTCATTAAGCTTGAATTGGGGTGTGATTTGTGTTTTTAGCGTTTCTTGATGTGATTTGAGGCTTCGACTAAGTTCGTATGATGTTTTGGGACTTATTGGTATAAGTGGTTGAGGTCTCGGGGGCCTCGGGTGAGTTTCAGATGGTTAACGGATCAAATTTGGACTTAGAACAAAGCTGGGAATTTCTGCCTACTGATGCAATCGCACCTGCGGAAATTATCACATAGGTGCGAGCTCGCAGAAGTGAGCCTGGAATCGCAGAAGCATGAGGTCCGCAGAACTGGATGAAACCTCGCAGAAGCGAGTCCGCAGAAGCGACACCAAGGTCGTAGAATCGGAGGCAAGGGAAGCTGGGCAAAATCGCAGAAGTGAACACTTCTTCGAAGAAGTGAACTTCTTGTCCACAGAAGAGAAGGCAGTCGTAGAAGCGGTAGCTTCACTGCAAAAGTGGAACCGTAGATGCGGTTAAAGTTTCCGCAGGAGCGAAACCTCTGGACAGTGTACAAAAACAGAGGGGTCCGAAATCTTCAAATTTTTGTACATTTCAAACACGGGTTGAGGCAATTTTACAAAGAGAATTCACGGAAAATCATGAGGTTAGTCACTTATGATCATTGTTAGTCAATAATATTGAATTATCATAGATTATTCCGATTAGATTACGTGTTTTTGAGGTGTAATTCGAGGATTTGGGCCTAGGGATTTGAAAATACGATTTGAGGATTTGAAGGTCGAGTTGATGTCGGAATTTGGTAAATTTGGTATGGTTGGACTCGTGGTTGAATGGGCGTTCATATTTTGTAACTTTTGTCGAGTTCCGAGATGTGGGCCCCACTGACGATATTTGAGTTAAATTTTTGATTTTGTTGGAAAATTAGTATTTTCCTATGGAATTAATTCCTATAATTTGTATTGACTAAATCAATTTAATTGTGACTAGATTCGAGGCATTCGGGGGCCGATTCGCGAGACAAAGGCATATTGGAATAAAGCATTTACACGGTTTGAGGTAAGTAACATTTCTAAATTTGGTTCTGAGGGTATGAATCCCTGAATTTCGTGTTATATGAATTGTTTGGAGGTGACGCACATGCTATGTGACGGTCATGTAGGCGTGCATCATAGAAATTGTGACTTAAATAAATTCTATGGAGTTGTAAAATTAAAAAATCATGTCATTTTCCGCATATCCTCCACGTGTTAGAGAAATTGAGTTGAGGCTCGTATTAAAGATCATGTTTAGCCTACGTGACTGTCACGACCCAAAATCCTACTAGTCGTGATGGCACCTAACCCAACCTGTTAGGTAAGCCAGTTTCAATAAAATTAATTAAAGGAAAATATCTAAAACTGATACATCTCCCCAAGAACTGGTAGTACAAATCATGAGCTTCTAAGAATAGAGTATACAAAGCGGAAATGAAATAAATACATAGTCTGTTTGAATAATACATAAACAGAGCTTTTATAAATCTAAGGCTACCCTGAACAAGAGGCAGCTACAATAGGAACGCAGGTACAACTTCAAGTCCCGCAACCAGCTAGCACAGCAACAACAACAGCCAACATCTACACGCAATATGCAGAAGTGTAGTATCAGTACAACCGACCCCATGTACTGAGTAAGTAACAAACCTAGCCGTAGGTTGAAAGTAGTGAAGAGCTTCTACCAAGGTCGGGTCCACAACCAATAGTACACAACAATCCATAACAACACAAAGCAAATAATACCAGAAATAACTCAGGGATAAAATACTCAGGCAAATAATGATTTCAAAAATTATAGTTCTTCCTTTCAAATATCTCAGTGAAAACCCAAATCGTTTGTCGAAGTTTCCAATAATATAAATAGTTTGAAAACATTAAATTTCTCCCAAAACCTTGTCAATAATAAATAAGATATTTCATTTTCCTTCCGGATAACCCGTGTAAAACAAATGCATCACTATGCTCATCTGTCAAAAATGTGTGAGAAATCATGAATGATGTGATGTTGTACAGCATGAGGAAAAAAAATACATCTCTATGCTTGTATGTCATGTGTGCATGCCAATGCGATGCAATTCATTGATAAAATCATAAATAGCCCCTCGGGCAAACCTCACAATCACTCTTGCTACTCGGGCATACCTCACAATCACTCTTGCCACTCGGGCATACCTCATAATCACTCTTGCCACTCGGGTATACCTCACAGTCACTTATGCCTCCCAGTCACTCAGCACTCGGCACTCGCACTCAGTAGGTACCTATGCTCACTAGGGGTGTGTACAGACTCCGGAGGGGATCCTTCATCCCAAGTGCTATTATCTACACGGACAACTCACGTGCGATCATAATAAAGTATGCTGCAGGCGGGCAGCCCCGATCCACACTCATCCTCACAATTCAGGCCCTCGGCCTCACTCAGGTATGCTGCAAGCGGGCAGCCCCGATCCACACTCATCCTCACAAATCAGGCCCTCGGCCTCACTCAGGTATGCTGCAGGCGGGCAGCCCCGATCCACACTCGTCCTCACAAATCAGGCCTTAGGCCTTACTCAGTCATAAACCTCTCAAGCCACTTGGGCATTTCAGTAAAATGGGGCATTCGGCCCAAAACATTTTTATGCATCAAAATAGTGTCATAAAACTGAGTTATGATATGCAATGAAATGAATATGACTGAGTATGACTTTTCAATTTAACACAATAATTCACAGCAATATGACCTCTGTGGGTCCCAATAATACTGGCACATAGCCTCAACATGATTTGTAATATGCTTTTCAGCTCAATTTCTTTAACACATAAAACCGCATGGAAAATACCAAGGTTATTTAACTATAACATTCCACATAAACAATTATGTCACAATTTCTATAGTGCACGCCCACACGCCCGTCACCTAGCATGGCGTCACCTCCCAACAATTCATAAAATACATATATTCAGGGTTCATACCCTCAACTCCAAGATTAGAAGAGTTACTTACCTCAATCCAAGCAAATTCTTTAACCCAATAAACCTTTTCCTCGTGATTCGGCCTCCGAACGCCTCGAATCTTAGTCAAAATAATTTGATACAATCAACACGAGGTATAGAAATCAATTCCATATGAAAATGCTAATTTTCCATAAAAATCCGAAATTTAGTTCAAAAATTGCCCGTGGGGCCCACGTCTCGGAACCCGACAAAAGTTACAAAATCCGAACACCCGTTCCGATACGAGTCCAACCATACAAAAATTATCAAATTCCGACATCGGATTGACTTTCAAATCTTCATTTTACATTTTTGGAAGATTTTATAAAAATCTGATTTTTCTTCCATAAATTCATGGATTCATGATGTAAATGAGTATGGAATCATGAAATATAATCAATATAGGATAAGGAACACTTACCCCAATGTTTTCCCGTGAAAATCACCCAAAGATCGCATAAACCGAGCTCCATAAACTCAAAAATGAGTAAATATGGCAAGAACCCCGTTTTATAGACCCTCAGTTGTTTCGGGCGTCACAGGTAGCGTAGGGCGCTGCCTGTGGTGCAGTTTCCAGCATCCCAAAATTCCCAGCGCCAGGGCTAGCGCCCCACGCTACCTTGGGTGCTCGCGGCGACGAAAAATCATTCCCGACACGGAAATAGGCATAACTCTCTCATACGATGTCCGAATTCAACGATTCTTTTTGCTATGGCTCCGTAATTTCAATACGGATCTAATACTTCAATCAAAACTGAATTTGGAGCTCATTTGCTTGATGTGATACCACATATTCTTGATGAATCGACATCGAACATTCTAGGTTCGATGCCGAAACATAGCAAATCAATCCGGAATGAACTAACATTTTGCGTACAAGTCATAAATGGAATAACAAAGCTGTTCCAATTTCAAAAATATGATTCCGACCTCGATATCAAAAAGTGAAACCCTGGTCAACCTTCCCAAAAATTCAACTTTCGGCATTTCAAGCCTAATTCCATTACGGACCTCCAAATAATTTTTCGAACACGCTCCTAAGTCCAAAATCACCATACGGAGCTATTGGAATCATCAAAATTCGAATCCGAGGTCGTTTACACATAAGTCAACATCCGGTCATTATTTTTAACTTAAGCTTTAAACCTTGGAACTAGATGTTCCAATTCATTCCAAAATCTCACTGGACCCGAACCAATTGCCCAGACAAGTCACACAACAACTGTAAAGCCCAATTTTAGCAGTAATGGGGGAAGCAAGGTTGTAATACTCAAAATGACCGGTCGGGTCGTTACATTCTCCCCCACTTAAACATACGTTCGTCCTCGAACGTGCCAAGAGTTATTTCCAAGCCATCAAATCACCGTTCCATCTTACCACACACGTACCCGGGGGTGAACCCACGTCACCCTATTCCATATAGGCTTGACAACACAATCCAACTAAATTCATTAATTTAACTCTAGCCCATAAACCTTGGAATTTTATTTCCAACCTTTAGAATTTCTTTCAAGACACAAGTCTTAAACTTACACATATAAATCCGAACAAGTTGCATCGAGCTATAACTATCACCACGGATATAATCAACCAACATATTACATAACTCGCTTGCTCGTAGCACCATTCCCGATCGCAGTGACTACTCCAAAACTAACCACATACTTGTATTAAACCCATATCGAACCAAACCTCATCCCAAAACCTTCGTACCCTGTTGATAATAAAAGAAACACGCAAAATAAACAAGTCACAGAGCTCTCTCGCCCAACCAGAACCATAATCGCTTTTTGAGCCGACTTTCAATATTATCCTCCCTAACATACGGTAATCAAACATGATACTACCCATTTGAGGTCCAATGACCTTATATTACTAAACACAACTATTTCCACAGACATGCCGCACCAATATAACTCAGAGCCACAACTCATGCCATTTGTGCACCAATACGCAACAATTCAAATATACTCAGTCATGAAAAATGACTCAAATGAGAGAACTGCCCTGTAATATTAATAACTACCACCACAACGAAATGCTGAAAATTCATCATACACCGTAGAACCATCACCCGATTCTAACACAAGGTTCATACCTTAATATAGCTCTGCTGCAATGTGTATCCCCATCCAAACATTGGTCTATATAATATACCCCGAGCCACCCTGCTCAAAATCAATAACCACGGAGAGGCAAATGACAAAAATGCCACATAAAACCTGAAAGAACATAACCATTACGCAATCGATCATGCAATACCCAAATACTCATCACGCTCAAATTCCACTATAAACTCAAATAGGACCGCACTATCTGTGCACATAACCATTGAATCACAACTCCTCGTAGCATAAAGGAGCAACTCACAGATCATCTCAGAACACGAATAAGCTCAACATCAACCGAATATCACATCCCTCATCAATAGCAGTATGGAGTCAACCATTCCGGCTCGGTGTAGAATACACATCTTAATTGGGCCTACTAATGGACCGCCAAATCAACTCGGGTTACCCACAAATAGATAAAAATTCTTTCGAAACTCCATAATGACTGAATCATAACACATTCTATCAACTGGCCAGCTCCGGCCACAACTTCACAGTCCATAACCATGAAACAATCCGCTCTTGAGAACTCCCAGTCTCCAAATCCATAGAACACGCGAATCACCATATTTGATTCCATCTCCACCGCCCGAATGTCTAACACCTCTCTAATACAAGATCATCCCACGAGAAATACTTTAAAAAAAAAAAAATTCTTCCGTGCCACTTGTCAAAATTTGAATATCAGCATTCTATCAACAGTGTGAGTATCGCAATACCAATTTATACATCTGTAAGTCAAAATACAGTGCGCCTTCTGAAGTCCGCCCCCTTCTCATACAACACCAAGTAGTAATAGTATTAATCTAGACATCGAAAACTGTTCATGCCTCTAAGAATTTATGACCTCCCTTTCAAGGCTAAACCGTGACCTTGCACACGCCAACCTTAATCCCACACAACTCACCGCATCTATTATGCCATCATGTGACAAACACAAGAATCCCATTATCAACTTTGAGTCATGAATAATTTACATACCCTTTTAGTTATAAACCTTTCTCTTGCTTCTTTCCAGGAGGAAATCACAATACATAACACGTTCTCCACACCGGTAGAAACCATCAAGAATTCTTTGGAATCCATTTGCACAACCAAGCCACCAAGACCGAATCTCTCCAACTCATCCAAGCCACGCAAGTCGCCAAGTCCAGGTGTATTGCCACAAAGCACCTGTAGAAAACCCTCCACATCATAAGCACCCAAAGAACCGATCATATCTATTACCATACTGATCCAACCTACTACCCAGTTGTCCTATTTTCTCCGAGTCCCTTCCGAATTTGTCTTCAGATTGATACTTCTTCTTGCTAAAATACCATGATCTTTAACCACAACTCACCCTACAAACCTTACCAAAGAACCACAACCCCCTACGTCCCATAAGCAACTGTATTCTTCTTAAGCACCTTCAAAAATACCACAACTATAACACTCACTTTGAGAATACCTTATATGAATTTGAAATTGTTCTTCTTACCTTCCTTATACAAAAATGTAGAATCCTTAGTCATATAGAATTTTCGCAAGTCCAGGCACCATCAAACGCAAATCTCGGATTTTATCCATACACAAGTCCGAAAATATTCTCAATTGCTATATATAATTCTCAAACCCACTGGAATTTTCTCGGGAGTCATCCACTTTGCTCAAATTTAATTGCACCGCCCAAATGGGTCGAAAGACACATGCCCCATTAGCACAACAACACTCAAAGAAGTAACTCTACTTTAACACCACCTATCAAATCCATACTCTGTGTGCACTACATCATTCACCCATAACAACTCATTCATCCCGCGAATTCCATTTACTCATACGTGCAATATAATCCTTAACCAGAAATTTCCTTATTCGAGTCATCCTCGATCTCAACTTTTGCAAGTCATAGCTATTTCACAAGTATGCCTCAGACCAAAATTAAAAATTAACACCTAACCATGAAATCAAATTGTCAATAGCAGACTCCCCCACTTGGCTGAAAGCCATAGATTAAAATATTCCATAACTCACAATACCAATACCTTTTTTTTACTGCCATAATGTCACAGTCAGTCCAACGAAACTTCTTCCCAAGTTCATACAACGCCAACCATAAAAATACCTCAATCATCCGCTAAGCTCGTATTCATCCTCTTAACACACAAGTCAACTTTCTCAACCAGTTTCAGATTCAAATCTCCACCCATACACCCCGTTGGTAGAAAAGAAACTCTCTACTCACATCATAAGGAATACTCCTACGTAGATTACTTCACAGGGGATAATCCACCTACTTAGCCTCACTCTGGTATCTTGTTATACCCTTTTACATTCACAATTACTATGTAATCACTTAATTTATCTGAGTACAAACTCATTAACCAGACGTGAGAATTTAGTTTTACCCCAAAATTTAACCATGTGAAAGATCCTTCAAAACATTCATACTAGAGACTGTACGCCACATCAATTCGAAAATCAAGCACCCAATGGCCTTTCCTTTACATTTCAAGGAAACACTTCTTGTCATATTCAAATCATCTTAACACATCCCGTATTTACATCATACTCATCACAAAGTCATTCCACCTCTCATCGAGCCACAACTTCCACTCATAGGGATATTACCGGACATATGAGTCCAAATGTACAGGTTATAACTGAAGCTACCGAGCCTAAGCTGCGGTCTAAACTTGGCCTCAAGTCCTCCAGACTGGCCCATCACCAAAACACAAAATACAAACCTCGAACCTCATTCATAGAATCACAAACTGGCGATGCACAACTGATACCGAGCGCTCATGTGCGCATACGAATACATGGAAGGAATTCAAAGAGTTATATTTCAAGCTGAATCAATTCCGCACGATAAGGAAAGAAAGATGGGAAATTATCCTAAATGCCTTGTAGCCTCTCGAAGATAAGTATGGACGTCATCATACTGATCTGCAAGACTCTACTAGACACTTGCTTATGACTTGTAGAACCTATGAACCTAGTGCTCTGATACCAACTTGTCACGACCCAAAATCCCACTAGTCGTGATGGCACCTAACCCAACCTGTTAGGTAAGCCAATTTCCAACTATCCAATTCCAATGAAATTAATTAAAAGAAAATATTTAAAACTGATACATCTCCCCAAGAACTGGTAGTACAAATCATGAGCTTCTAAGAATAGAATATACAAAGCGGAAATGAAATAAATACATAGTCTGTTTGAATAATACATAAACAGAGCTTTTATAAATCTAAGGCTACCCTGAACAAGAGGCAGCTACAACAGGAACGTAGGTACAACTTCAAGTCCCGCAACCAGCTAGCACAGCAACAACAACAGCCAACATCTGCACGCAATGTGCAGAAGTGTAGTAATCAGTACAACCGACCCCATGTACTGAGTAAGTAACAAACCTAGCCGTCGGTTGAAAGTAGTGACGAGCTTCTACCAAGGTCAGGTCCACAACCAATAGTACACAACAATCCATAACAACATAAAGCAAATAATACCAGAAATAACTCAGGGATAAAATACTCAAGCAAATAATGATTTCAAAAATTTTAGTTCTTCCTTTCAAATTCTTAGTGAAAACCCAAATCGTTTGTCGAAGCTTCCAATAATATAAATAGTTTGAAAACATTAAATTTCTCCCAAAACCTTGTCAATAATAAATAAGATGTTTCATTTTCCTTCCGGATAACCCGTGTAAAACAAATGCATCACTATGCCCATCTATCAAAAATGTGTGAGAAATCATGAATGATGTGATATTGTACAGCATGAGGAAACAAAATACATCTCTATGCTTGTATGCCATGTGTGCATGCCAATGCGATGCAATTCATTGATAAAATCATAAACAGCCCCTCGGACAAACCTCACAGTCACTCTTGCCACTCGGGCATACCTCACAATCACACTTGCCACTTGGGCATACCTCACAATCACTCTTGCTACTCGGGCATACCTCACAGTCACTCATGCCTCCCAGTCACTCAGCACTCGGCACTCGCACTCCGTAGGTACCTGTGCTCACTGGGGGTGTGTACAGACTCCGGAGGGGATCCTTCATCCCAAGCACTATAATCTGCACGGACAACTCACGTGCGATAATAATAAAGTATGCTGCAGGCGGGCAACCCCGATCCACACTCATCCTCACAATTCAGGCCCTCGGCCTCACTCAGGTATGCTGCAGGCGGGCAGCCCTGATCCACACTCATCCTTACAAATCAGGCCCTCGGCCTCACTCAGGTATGCTGCAGGCAGGCAGCCCCGATCCACACTCATCCTCACAAATCAGGCCTTCGTCCTCACTCAGTCATAAACCTCTCAAGCCACTTGGGCATTTCAGTAAAACGGGGCATTCGGCCCAAAACATTTTTATGCATCAAAATAGAGTCATAAAACTGAGTTATGATATGCAATGAAATAAATATGAATGAGTATGACTTTTCAATTTAACACAATAATTCACAGCAATATGACCTCTGTGGGTCCCAATAATACTGGCACATAGCCTCAACATGATTTGTAATATGCTTTTCAGCTCAATTTCTTTAACACATAAAACCGCATGGAAAATACCAAGGTTATTTAACTATAACATTCCACATAAACAATTATGTCACAATTTCTATAGTGCACGCCCACACGCCCGTTACCTAGCATGGGCGTCACCTCCCAACAATTCACAAAATACATATATTCAGGGTTCATACCCTCAACTCCAAGATTAGAAGAGTTACTTACCTCAATCCAAGCAAATTCTTTAACCCAATAAACCTTTTCCTCGTGATTCGGCCTTCGAACGCCTCGAATCTTAGTCAAAATAATTTGATACAATCAACACGAGGTATAGAAATCAATTCCATATAAAAATGCTAACTTTCCATAAAAATCCGAAATTTAGTTCAAAAATTGATCGTGGGGCCCACGTCTCGGAACCCGACAAAAGTTATAAAATCTGAACACCCGTTCCGATACGAGTCCAACCATACAAAAATTATCAAATTCCGACATCGGATTGACCTTCAAATCTTCATTTTACATTTTTGAAAGATTTTATAAAAATCTGATTTTTCTTCCATAAATTTATGGATTCATGATGTAAATGAGTATGGAATCATGAAATATAATCAATATAGGATAAGGAACACTTACCCCAATATTTTCCCGTGTAAATCGCCCAAAAATCGCATAAACCGAGCTCCATAAACTCAAAAATGAGTAAAAATGGCAAGAACCCCGTTTTATAGACCCTCAGTTGTTTCGGGCGTCACAGGTAGCGTGGAGCGCTGCCTGTGGCGCAGTTTCCAGCATCCCAAAATTCCCAGAGCCAGGGCTAGCGCCCCACGCTACCTTGGGCGCTCGCGGAGACGAAAAATCATTCCTGACACGGAAATAGGCATAACTCTCTCATACGATGTCCGAATTCAATGATTCTTTTTGCTATGGCTCCGTAATTTCAATACGGATCTAATACTTCAATCAAAACTGAATTTGGAGCTCATTTTCTTGATGTGATACCACATATTCTTGATGAATCGACATCGAACATTCTAGGTTCGATGCCGAAACATAGCAAATCAATCCGAAATGAACTAACATTTTGCGTACAAGTCATAAATGGAATAACAAAGCTGTTCCAATTTCAAAAATATGATTCCGACCTCGATATCAAAAAGTGAAACCCTGGTCAACCTTCCCAAAAATTCGCATTTCAAGCCTAATTCCATTACGGACCTCCAAATAATTTTCCGAACACGCTCCTAAGTCCAAAATCACCATACGGAGCTATTGGAATCATCAAAATTCGAATTCGAGGTCGTTTACACATAAGTCAACATCCGGTCATTATTTTTAACTTAAGCTTTAAACCTTGAAACTAGATATTCCAATTCATTCCAAAATCTCACTGGACCTGAACCAATTGCCCCGACGAGTCACACAACAACTGTAAAGCCCAATTTTAGCAGTAATGGGGGAAGCAAGGTTGTAATACTCAAAATGACCGGTCGGGTCGTTACAGTGACGATATTTTGGGACCCATGGGTTTGTGTTGCTGTTGAATCAATTGTTTTAACATGTACATTTCATACTCAGTCATGTTCATCCATTGTGAAGATATTTATGGGATCGAGTTGCACGTCGCAGCAGGCCATATTGGCTTTATATATATTATTATTATATGGATCGGGGCTGCACACCTCAGTAGGCCTTATAGGTTTTATTATTAGGGGATCGGACTGTACGTCGCAGTAGGCCATATCGGCTTTATATAGCGTTTGGGCTGAAGGAGCCCCTCCGGAGTTTGCACCCCCACAGTGAGAGTAGATAACCTTATGTTTGGGATGGATTTCCTAGGAAATGGAATTACCTTATTTATTTATATTTGGGATGGACTTCCCCGGACATAGAGTTGTCTTATTTATTTATAATTATGATGAATTCTCCGGACATGGATCTTGTCTCCGAATTATTCATATTTGGGGATAAATCTACCCCTGGGCTGGATTGGCCTTATACAGTACTGAGTGACTGACTGTCAGTTGATGTGTGTGTGTGTGTGTGTGTGTGTGTGTGTGTGTGTGTATATATATATATATATATATATATATATATATGGGATGGATCTTCCCTAGGCATGATTGGCCATATACAGTACTGAGTGACTGAGTAGTTTGTGATCGTGAGTACATGAGGTTTTCCACTTAGGTGTATCATATACAGCACGTACATTGGTATGTAGATACAGAAATGTCATATTCCTCATATCATTCAGAATTGATCTATTTTTGCCCAGGTTTTCCACTTAGGTGTATCATATACAGCACGTACATTGGTATGTAGATACAGAAATGTCATATTCCTCATATCATTCAGAATTGATCTATTTTTGCCCTTATATACATATATATATATATATATATATATATATATATATATATATATATATATATGGGGGATGGATCTTCCCTAGGCTAGATTGGCCATATACAGTACTGAGTGACTAAGTAGTTTGTGATCGTGAGTACACGAGGTTTTCCACTGAGGTGTATCATATACAGCACGTACATTGGTATGTAGATACAAAAATGTCATATTCCTCATATCATTCAGAATCGATCTATTTTTACTTGTACTGAGTTTAATTATTGAACTTGAAAGCATGCCTACATTTTTATATTGTTATTTCTATACTAGATTGCACCTGTTGAGCTCGTCACTACTTTCAACCCAAAGGTTAGTCTTTGATGCCGCGTGACGCCGAAATAGCTACACGCACTTTAGCCCACCTTATGACGCCGCGTGACTTCACGTAGTTCCCCTATAAGCAACACACACATAGGTCCCACCTTATACCGTTGCATGCACATCAACCCAAGCCTTATACTGCCGCATGCGCGTCAATATCACATCACAATAACAATTCGCACCACAAGGGCCCATATATCACAACTTGCCAACAACAACAATATCAATATTTTCACAACAATAGCCCACGGCTCCATCACAAGGTATACAAGAATATAAACAACAACAATGGATGAAAAATGGTCAATAAGATAGATGTGTCAACAATAACCAACATCGCCTCAACGTATTAACAACTTTCCCAATTTCAACACCAAATAACTCAACGATGAGAAAATAATGTATAACCACGATATTAGATAAGACTAACTCATAATAAAGGAAATAATATTAAACAATGAGTCTCAAATAATGGGGATCAATAAGAAAAGGGATAACACGAATAATTAATCCGAACAATGATAATTAACAATGAAGAGATAACGTATAACAATAAAGGAAACAACAAGTTCAACTAAAGCATGTGAGCAATTTAGCAAGTAGGATGTAGAACAAATACTAAACAAGTCAACTAAGTCATTTAAAAGGATAGTTTAACACAATTAAGGATAATTTAACTATGAGAATTTAGAACATAATAGGACATTTCAATTAAAGCAGAGAAAAAGTCTAAGTAACCTAAACCGGTCAAATACCACGTACAACGTGTGTACCCACTCGTTACCTTGCATACACGGATTTCACTTAGCACAATTGGATCAGACAATATCAATCCTAAGGGGTAATTCTCCTACACGAAATTAGGCAAGACACTTACCTCAACTAGGCCAATTCAACACTCGAAAATAGCTTTTCCCTTAAAATCCGCCTCCACACAGCTCAAATCTAACCAAAATCGACTCAATATCATCAAACAATGCTAGGGAATTCAATTGCAATAGATAAAGTTAAGATTTTTATACTTTTTTCAAAAGTCAACCCGAGCTCGTCCAGTTAAAACCCGGGTTCAATGATAGATTCTGTCTACACATGACCCCATGAGTTCATATATGTGATTAGTTTCAATATCCGAGTCTAAATCGACTCTCAAAACTCAATTTCTTATTCTTCAAAAACATGACAAAGTTTCATAAATTTCTACTTTGAGTCACATGATTTTGATGTTAAAATCTAAGATATGTTGAAGAAATATGATTTGAAATAGATTAGAATCACTTACCCAATGTTTGTAGGTGAAAATCCGCTCTCCAAATTGCTTCCTACCGAGTCTAGGGTTCAACAATGAGAGAATGAACTCAAAAATTACGTCTCCCAGCTATTTGATCAGTTACAGATGTCGCAATTGCAATATGGGTTTACAATTGCAAATAAAACCTCGAAATTGCGACACTGAAGGCTTGGGGCAACTCTTCGCAAATGCGAAGATGGGGCCGCATTTGCGACCTCTGATGCCCTCGCAATTGCGAAAAGATCATCGCAATTGTGAACCTAGCCCATCCCAGAATACCTTCGCAAATGCGAACCCAGCAGATTTGGCCTACCTTCGCAAATGCGAACTCAGACCTCGCAAATGCGAGATTTGAAGCCTGTGCAGAAAAACTAGCAACTTTGATTCCAACAATATTCCGCTAAGCGTCCAAAACTCACCTTGAGCCCTTAGGGCTCCAAACTAAATATCTACATAAGTCTAAAACATCATACATACTCGCTCGCACGATCGAAACACTAAAATAACATCTAGAACTACAAATTGAGCTCTAAAACGCATGAATTTCAAAGAAATTTTCAAGAACTTCTAAAATTTCAACTAAACGTCTTAATCTTATCAAATCAACTCCGAACGACGCCAAATTTTACAAACAAGGTCTAAATGCCATAACAGACCTTTTTCAAATCCCAAAATTAAATTCCGAGCTCAATAGCTAAAATTCAACCCACGGTCAAACTTTTTAACTTAAAATTGCCAAATTTCGGCAAATCAACCTACTAACTTCCAAAATCAATTTTGGGCATATGCCCAAGTACGAAAATCACGATACAAAGCTATTAGAGTAAAAAAAATACAGTTCCAGGGTCGTTTTCATAAAAAGTCAAAGTTTTGTCAATATTTTCAAATTTAAACTTCTAAGTCTAGAATCAAGGGTCCAAATCAACCTGAAAGATTCCCAGAATAAAACTAATCAACCTCGCAAGTCATAAACACACGTGTGTGAAGCAATAAAAGGGGTAACGGAGTGCAATTACGCAAAACGACCGATCGGATCGTTACATTACTAAATATAGTCATAATCACTTATAAACTTAGGAATAGCCTAGCTCTCTAAGCTTACAACGCCTAACTCACAATGTAGCTTAACGTATAAAAAATACGAAATGTAACAATTTTGGAAGCTTAAAATTCTTGTTTGGGGTTGGAAATTCGAAGTTAATGGTTAACTACTGTTAAATTTATTTGAGTAATAATTATCTGTTCTTAACTTTTAGTTTAAATACTGATCTAGTGATGTGCTTCAAAAAACTCAAAACTCCATTGTTGATTTTTATAAAGTGTTGAAGAAGACAAAGTTGATCTTCTTGATTTGGTGTTATTTGACTAAAATTGGTTATTTACTAAATAGCTTACACAAAAAGGGACAATCGGATGGCGGATTAAATACAATTTCGAACAATGACTGTCATCAAAAGTTTTCCAAAAGAATAAACCCAAAACAGCTAATAGGAATGAAAGAAAAAACAAAGAACCTTAAATGTTGAAGAAGATTTTATTTCAAGAAAGAGATTCTAAATATGGAAGAGAGCTTTTTTTCTAAGAAGTTGATATAATCCGTTATTGGATGTCCCAAAATACATTAAGACCGAACAGCCCCAAAGGGCCATTTCTGCCAATCACCCCTCTTTAAGGTTGGCAAGTGGGCCGGTTCAGGTCCGAGACCGTAGGCCAAACGAACTAAATGAGCCAAACAGGCCAGGACCGTTAGAACCGATTTTAATGGGCCTGAGCCGGTCTTATGCTTTGCGCCCGCCAGGAGCCGGGACCGGACCGGTCTTTTCGCGGGCCAAACGGTCCCAACGGTCAACTTTTTTTAAAAAAGCAAAAAAAAAAATTAAATTTAAAATATAATCGTTGTGCTGTCAAAAATAGTCATTGTCTATTTATAAAATAGTCATTTAACCCCCCCTCCCCCCAACTTTATTTTAACCCCAAACTTGTTACAATTTGTGAAAAAATTGTGAAGTTGGTGAATTGAAGTCAATTTTCAACAAGTTGTTCGTCAATTCGGTAAACTCGTTCCAACTCTTAAGTTTTAATATATACATCTTATATAACTTATATAAGATGTATATATAGTATAGTATAGTATATATACTAAGTGTTTAATATATAAGCTATATTTGATATATATATATATATGTATATAAGGTGTATAAGATGCATATATAGTATAGTATATTATATATATATATACTAATTGTATAGTATATAAGTTATATAAGATGTACATATAGTATAGTATATATATATATATATATATATATATATATATATATATATATATATATATATATATATATATATATCGATATAAGATGTATATATAGTATACATCTTATATAAGATGTATATATAGCTTATCGAATATAGCTTATTACTTATATATATATATATATATATATAAGTTATATTCGATATAAGGTCACAATTCTATAATACAATTTACAAGGCATTGTCTTAGATATTTATTTTAATATCCTTTTGTCTCTAATTTCTATTTAATTTATTTTTTTTAATCCATTGGGCCCACTTAGCCCGCTGGTCGGGACCGTTTAGCTCAGAACCAAACGGTCTCGGTCCCTATAAAAAGACCGTTTGGCTCGGGACCGTTTGGCCCGTTTAATTTGGGACCGGTCCGGGACCGGGACCATTTAGACAGGCCCACTTAGCCCGTTTAAATCCGGGACCGGTCCACTTACCACCCCTACCCCTCTTGAAGACAGGAGCCTATCTAGCAAAGGCTGATTTACGCAACTTCAATTGATGAAACTTAATAGTTCTCAACCCGCATGTGAATTAGTCAGGCTTGAGGGTTCCGAATTAAGTCGGTCTCAAATCCGTCTTGGATCAATAAAAGATCGACTTGGATTAACTTGGATTAAGAGGTAGGGGTCAGGTTGGGTAGGGCCCGGATTGGGTAGGGGTGGGAAGGGGGCTGGGCTAAGTTGGGGTGGGAAGGAGGCTAGGCCGACCTTAATTTTTGGCCCGGGAGATCGGAACTGGTGCTAGCTCAGTTAGCTGCTCACCGTGGTACCAACCCCGCCTCACCCCGTTATTAGTAGTAATATTTTTTTTAAATGTTTATTTCAAAATAGTTAACATAATACATAAACAAGAAGCATTATTACTTTTGTCAAAATCGATCCTCACTACTCCAATTAGTAGACTGTTAATTAAGTGAGACATTTAAGAGAGATAAGGATATTGTTCTTAGCAAGTTCTTTTGCGATTACGACTATTAAATGTCATTTTTAAGGAGTATATAAAATTTAAAAGACAAATAATATAAATAAATATAGTATTCTAATAGATTTAATTTATATATACAGAAAGTATAAAGCAACTTTACACTTCATATCAACTTAACATGTTTAACAAGTTGTCTGCCCTATATTTTAAAATTATTGATTCCACCTATGATGGAAAATTACGTTTAATTATACTTTAGGAGATCTAATAATATAAAAATTTAATGTATAAATTTAAGCTCTCGGCGTTGGAGTTTGAACAGCTTGACATAAATGCCCCACGCTTAACTATATTTCTTCTGGTCTACTTTAATTGATTTTTTGGCTTTTTTATGGTCCACGATATTTACTTTTTTCAGATATTATAAGGAATTAACTTCTTTTTTCTAAAGTTACCATTGGAATAAAGAGCCTAGGAGTAACTATTATATTTTTATTGAACAAATTAAGGTTAATACGGTCAATTTAATTATTAATTAATCCTAAATGATAGATTTCAGCCAAAATCAATTAAGTCAGACCGGAGGGAGTATTAATTAGAAGCAAGCTTTTCAAGGGTAAAAACTTACTCACATGGGGTGACGATATCAACTATACTAATTTATCATGGTTGAGCGTTAAATTAAGGTGAGAATGAGTATTACTAACTACTACTCCATCCGTTTCAGTTTATGTGAACCTATTTTCTTTTTGGTCAGTTTAAAAAAGAATACCCCATTTCTAAATTTGGTTTAGCTTGAACTTTCAATTCTACCCTTAATGAGAAGCTTTTATAACCATGTGTAACGACCCGACCGGACGTTTTGAGCTCTAGTGCGTCGTTCGGTGGTTTGAGGCCTTGAGTAGCTTCACTTCATGTTTTATGACTTGTACGCGTAGTCGGAATTGAATTTCGGCAAGTTCGAAGTTGATTTGGAAAGAAAGTTCTCGATTCGGAAGCTTAAAGTTGGAAGAGATTACAAAGGTTTGACTTTTGAGTAAACGGCCTCGGAATCAGGATTTGAAGGTTCCAATATATTTGTATAATAATTTCGGACTTGGCGTATGTTCGGGTTGAGTATCGGTTAGTCCTGGAGCATTTCAGCGCTTATTGTGAAAAGTTGGCATTTTGAAAGTTTTAGAATTTTCTAAGTTTGGTTTGAAGTGGACTTTGGTGTTATTGATGTCCGTTTGGGGTTTCAAACCTTGGAATATGTTCGTATCGTGATTTGTGACTTGTACGTAAAGTTTGGCGTCATTCCAGAAAATATGATTCGGACGCGCTCGTCAAAGTTTGACGAAAGGTTTCAATCGTCGATTCGTAATTTTGATGTTGTTTGGTGTGATTTGAGGCCTCGAGTAGGTTCGTGTTATGTTTTGGGACTTGTTGGCGTGATTGGATGGGGTCTCTGGTGTATTTCGGGATGGTTTCGGACCAAGTTTGGATGAGTTGTTGTTGTTGGTTTGCTGGTGCTGGTTTTGTTCTTCGCGAAGGCTAAGGGTCTCACGCATTCGCGAAGAAGGAATTGAGCTGGGGGACTTTTGTTCTACGTGTTCGCGGTAGGGTAGTCGCATTCACGAAGTGCTGGGTTGTGGTGCTCCGTGTTCGCAATCATCTGCTCGCATTCGCGTAAGAGAAGATGCCTTGCAGGGGAATTTGGTCTTCGCGTTCGCGAATGTGCAGCCGCATTCGCAATGGGTAATCTGGTAAAGCTTCGCGCTCGTAGGCCCTATCTCGCGTTCGCGTAGAGGAACTGGGGAGCAGAAGCTGGCAGTGCTTCGCGAACGCGAGGGCCTTAAATCGGGGGTTTGACTCATTTTCACTTCATTTCTTCCTTAGGAGCCGATTTTGGAGCGTCATTTTCATCATCAACTATGAGGCAAGTGATTTCTACGCGTTGTGATTTAAATGCTTGGATTTTATATAGATTTTAACATGGAATTTGATAGAAATTTTGGAATTTTTGGAAGAAAACCTAGAAATGGTATTTTTGGATTTTGACCACAAAATTGGACATAGAATTAAGAATAAATTACATATTTGAGTTCATGGTGTTATAGATAATGATTATCTTCAAACAAATTTGGAATTCGGGCATGCGGGCCCGAGGGTTGACTTTTTGAGCGGAGTTGAGAATTATTAAATTAACTAATTATGAGTGTTGGGGTATATTTTTATTGGTTTGCATGTTGTTTGACTAGTTTTGGATCGTTTGGCTTTGAATTGAGGAGTTAGAGATGCATTGGAGCCGGTTATTGGAACTTCGGAGCAAGGTAAATTTCCTGTCTAACATTGTGAGGGAAAACTACCCCTTAGGTGATGTGATAATTATGTGCTATTAGTTGTGGGTGCTACGTATGCACGACGTGACGAGAGTCCGCACGTAGCTAAAGCATGCTTATGTCCGGGTAGACTTATGACTTTGTCATGTAATATTTGAATTATTTGAACTCATTTTGCCTAGCTTAATCATTTTGCTCACCTTGAGTTCTTTGGCGAGATATTTGATAAACGGTAAAAGTCATGTTTACTTTATGCTCCCGCACCTGTGTTGTAAGCATATCACTCGTAATTCGATAATTTTCTTCCTTTCATATGGATCAGGCCGAATGTCTCGGTAGTATATTGAGATGCATCTCTGGTTCGCGCCGGTCGATCCTCGGTAGTGTACACACCACTGTGGATTAGGCCGTACGACCTCGGCATAATCGTACGTGATACCGCTAGCAGTCCGGTATAGCTGAGGTGGCAAGCCATGTGGTATCCAACTCATCAAATGCCAGTGTCACGTAGGATTGGATGTCCACTTTGGACAACCATAATGAAAAATTTAGTTGACGAACATAGTTTATGCGCCGCTAATGTAGCGGCTTATCGAGCATTTGATAAGCTCACACTTCGCGGGACCGCAGTCAAACTCAAGGCTAAGCTTTACGGTCCTGCCGCTTTCTCGATCAACTAACCGAACTCTTGAAGACAAGGAAAGGGAATGGGTATAGTTGAACCAATAATATAAAGATATAGGTATATTTAGATTCAAAATATAACGAGGGGTACATTTAAACCTTTTCTGATAGTACATGGATATGTTTGGCCCTTTTTCATTTATTTTCGTTGTTTGGTTGGTGTGAAAAACTTTTTAAAAATATTTCTACTGTTTGGTCAGAGAGTATAAAATATTTTATGAAAAATATTTTTTATGCTACTCTCCTTGACCCACTTTCCCCAAATTTTGCATGTTTCTTGTTCTCTCCCTCCCCCCCCCCCCCTCCGGACTCTATTTTCTTCAAGAATTTAATTATTCTTTTAAAAATTCACACAAACCTAAAGGAACTAATGTGCTGATATACTTTTCACACAAGAACATCGTTAAAATTTGAGCTCGATAACTAAAAAAAAAATATTATTTTTATTGAAAAAGAAAGTATCCTTTCTACAATATGAAAAAGAAGTACTCATTTTGTTGAACGAAAGAAAATACTTTTTCTACATTATGAAAAAAAGTACTCGTTTTATTAAAATAAAAAATAATATTTTTTCTATATCACTACTCATTTTGTTGAAATAAAAAAGAAACTAATCTACAACATGAAAAGAAAGTACTCTTAATAATATTTCTATTTATGGTGGGTGGTAGGCAAGGTTGGAGTGAGTGGGGCGGATGGGATGAGGGAGTGGGTTGGTGGGGATGGGAAATAGGGTGCAGAAGATTGAAAAAGAGTTTTGAAAAATATTTTTTTACCTTATTTATGATCTTCTTACAGCCATCACGCTATTCTATAATTAACCATGCTATTTATGCTAAAGATAGCTCTTCATAGATCTCTACGACCTACCTCTACGAACAGCTTTTCCTGATAAGGAAAACATTTTCCTCTAATTTAAGTCAATCATATATGAAAAAACTGGAAATATTTTTTTAAAAATATTTTCCTTCGTACCAAACACACCCCTAGTGTTTTTTCTTTTTCCCCTTTTAAGAACCTTGCTGCTTTTCTCCTTTTTGTTTTGCTCTATTGGTTGTTTGATGGCTTAATTAGATGTCTAATACAATCTACACTTTTCGTGGCTCCTCTCTTCGATTATTAACTTTTTTCAGTTTAACAGCTAAATTTCGACATTTAAATTTTTTCTCATACCTATGGTTGGGATTTATTAAAATGTTTATTGACCTTTAGAAGTAATTCAAGAAAAAGACTTATTCTTTTTAGATTAGACACGAAAGAACCAGGGTCATAGACAACGCAATCAAAGTAACACTAGCAAGTGCATTAGTCGTTCATGTATCAATTTTTTTGTCGCACGTTGTTTGAATAACTAAAAGAATGATGATGAAGAATAAAAATTGAAGGGATTGGATTCAGGTTATCCATGTGGGTCAACCCGAATTCATGTATAAAAAATAGAAAAATATTCCCTCCGGTCCAAAATATATATATATATATATATATATATATATATATATATTATTTTATTTTTAATACAAGAAAAATAGAGAGAAAAGACACTTCTCTGAAAAGAAAAAAGTTCTCTTCTTCTAGTGCCATGAAGAACTTATGTGCGGAAGGTTCCTTCAGAATAACTGTAATGGTCCGGCCGGTCGTTTTGAGAATATTAGCCCCGATCCCCTAATTTTTGCTCGATTTATTTTATTTTATGGTTATGGGACTTACCGAGGCGCTTGATATCAGGTTCGGAAGAGTTTTCGGAGTGAAATGGGACACATAGTCCCTAAATTGGGAGTTTAAGTTATACGAGTTGACCGTAGTTTCACTTGTATGAAGATGACTCGGAAATGGAGTTTTGGCGGTTCCAATAGCTCCGTATGGCGATTTGAGTCTTAGGATCATATCCGGATGTTGATTTGGAGGTCCGTAGGTCATTTCAGTGTTAATTGGCGAAAGTTAGAAAGTTGGAAGATTTTTGAAAAGTTTGACCGGGAGTGAACTTTTTGATATCGGGGTCAGATTTCGATTCCGGAAGTTAAAGTAGGTCCCTAATGTCATTACTTGTGTGCAAAATTTGAGGTCAATCAGACTTGATTTGATAGGGTTTAGCATCGAATGTAGAAGCTAAAAGTTTATAAGTTCATTAGATTTGAATTGGGGTGTGATTTATGTTTTTGATGTTGTTGGATGTTATTTAACGCCTTGACTAAGTTAGTATCGTATTCTAGGACTTGTTGGTATGTTTGCTTGAGGTCCCGGGAGCGTCGGTTGTGATTCGGACCATGTTCGGCGCAATTCAGATCGTTGAAGAATAGCAGAAGTTGCTGGTTTTCTCAGGTCAAGTTTCCTTCAATGCGATCGCGTGGTTTGGTCCGCGATCGCGAAGTGGTGTTTGTGTGGTCTGGTGTTTTACTCTAAGTGTTCGCAGAGAAAGGGACGCGATCGCGGAAGGTTGGTTCCCAGTGAGTCGCGAACGAGTGGTGAAGGTCGCGTTCGCGTAGAGGAATTGGGTGAAGTAGGTTCGCGCGAAGTTGTGCTTCGCGATCACGTGGTTGAGTTTGCGATCGCGTAGGTCTGGGTATTCATTTACCCGCGTTCGCGTGGATTCAACCACGTTCGCGAAAGCCATTTTGGGGGCAGCCTTGTTTTCTTCTTCGCGATCGCGAAGGATATTCCGTGATCGCGTAGTATAAATAACTGGGCAGTAGAACATAAATTTCAAAATGAGGGTTCATTCTCTTATTTCACATTTGGACTTTGAGAGCTCGGACAAGACGAAATTTTGTGGGATTTTCAGTGAAAGTGTTGGGGGTAAGGATTCTTAACTCATTTTTGATTAATTTTCACTAATCTATCATTGATTTCATCATATAATTAGAGATTTGGGGTGGAAAATTGGGGGAAAAGTGTAGAAGTTCTTAGACCAAATTTTTGGGCTTTGAAAGGCTAAATGAGGTCGGATTTAGATAATTCTTGTATTGTTAGACTCGATATCGAATGAGTGTTCAGATTTTATGATTTTGGTCGGGTTCCGACACGTGGGTCCGGGTCGGCTTTTTGGAGCAATTTTTCAATTCCTATCTAAGATCATTATTTCATTATTTAAATTAGTTTCCTATAGTTATATTTATAGTATGAAATTATTTTGGCTAGATTCGAGTCGTTCGGAGTTGCAAAATCCAGAGAAAGTCCTTCTAATTGATTGATTGAGTGTGGTTTGAGGTAAGTGACTTGTCTAACCTTGTGTGGGGGAATTCTTCTTAGGATTTTGTATTGTGATGATAATTTATGATATGTGAAGGCCGTGTACGCAAGGTGACGAGTGCTTACACGGGCTAAATATTGAAATTTCGGTTTTTGCTATGTAGTTTCCTGTTCATGCCTTAATTGAGTTACTTTAGTATGTTGTAGTCATCATGTTTAGCCTAATTTCACGTGTTTACTTGTCTTATCTCCTATTTGCAACTTGTATCACATGTTTAGTTGAATTACTTACTTTTCTTGATTTTTGTATTCCTTACTTAACTGTGGAACTCCTTACTTGAAATTGTTGTCCTTGAAATATCTTCTTGTTGAGTTTGGTGTTGAATTGCAAGGCCGTGGTTCTTTTGAGGCAGGGTGTAAGTTTTGAAATATCATTTACTTAGTTGTTGTGTCTTGGCTTTCGTGTTATTATTGAGGTGATTGTTTGGTTGTTTGCACGAGGTTTCTGCCGTGCTGTTGTTATTGTTGCACGAGGTTTCTGTCATGCGGTTGTTATTGATGCACGAGGTTTCTTCTGTGCCATTGTGATTATTGATATGCATGCGGTGGTATAAGGTCTGGGTGTTGAAATGCATAGGGTGAGATACAGTGGGCTTGATACGCGTGGCTAGTACGGGAACTACTAGAAGCCATGTGGTGTGATTAGGTGGGCTAAAACACGGGATGCTATTTCAGAAAAATAGTTTTCAAAACCTAATATAAAGGCTCATGCGGTGATATAAGGAAAGACTATGATTTGTTTTTACTATTTGGGACTACGGGGCGGTACCTCGGGATGCCCATGTTGATATTCTTTATTTGCTGTATTGCTTGGTTCTTGTTTTCTTATCATGTAAAATTCTTGTTTTCCTTTCGTGTTGTATTAGCTTACCTTGATTCCGTGTTGTTATTTTCCGTAGATTCTTTATTGTTAACTTCCCTGTCATTTTCATTATATCATTATATCTTCTGCCTTGTTTCTTATTATCTCCAGTAAGGCCTTGACCTGACCTCGTTACTACTCTACCGAGGTTAGGCTTGGCACTTATTAGGTACCGTTATGGCGTACTCATACTACGCTTCTGTACATGTTTTGTACAGATCCAGGTACATCCTATCAGCCTCAGTATTAGTGCGATGTGTTGCTTCTTTGGAGACTTCAAGATATACATGCCCGCGTCTGCAGGCCTCAGAGTCCCCTTCTACCATATTTTCCTTATTTCCTTATATTTTTTATAGATAGTCATGTATAGGATTGTTCAACATCGTATCTAGAGCTTGTGACTCATATCTCACCGGGTTTTGGGAAATTGTACGTATTGAGCTTATAGTCTATTGATGAAATTATTGAAGTGAAACAATAAATCGCAACCGAGATTGAGATATGATATGCAAGTGATGGATGTGACTAAGTACATAATTACTATTTAAGAAAATAAATCAATAGTAAAAATGACCGCATCGGGTTTCAACAGAATAACCATATAGCCTAACATGATTTCTAACATGGATTGCAGCTTAATTACTCTAACACATAGGGATCACATGAATATCAACAAGGTTTGATAACTACACAGTACCACGGAATCGACCGGGTCACAATTACCACAGTGCACGCCCACACGCCCATCACCAAGCATGTGTATCACCTCAACACCGACCACATAACACGTATTTCAGATATTCATACCCTCAGAACCAAGTTTAGAAGTGTTACCTCAAACTGTGCAAATCCCTAATGCAACAAGCCCTTGCCATGCAAATCGGCCTCCGAACGACTCGAATCTAGCCACAAACAACTTAATACAATCAACACAAGCTATAGGAATGAACTCCATATGATAAAGTTAGGTTCTTTAAAAAAATCAAAAAGTCAATCCAAAAAGTCAATCCCGGGCCCACGTCTCAGAATCCAGTAAAATAAACAAAACTCGATCACCCATTCAACAACGAGTCCAACCATACTAAAATTACTTAATTCTGATCTCAAATCGATCTTCAAATCCTCAAATTATAGTTTAAGAAGTTTCTATAATTTTTCCCAAATTTTCTACCCCAAAATACTAATTAAATGACAAAAACAATGATATATTCATGTATATTAACCAAATCCGAGTTAAAATCACTTACCCCAATCAAATCCTTGAAAATCTCTCCATGAATTGCCTCAATCTGAGCTCCCAAAGTCCAAATGTGAAATAATACTCTAACCCTCGTTTTTAAATCTTATATTCTGCCTAGGTGCTCCTCTTCGCAATCGTGAAGCACAAATTTACAAGCTGCCAATCCAACCCTTCGCGAACACGATGCCCAGGGACCCAACTCTACGCGATCACATGCCTCCTCATGCAATCGCGATGAACAAACACGTGGCTTCAGGCCACCCCTCTTTCCTTCTTCGCGAACGCTTCTTCTCCCACGTGATTGCGTAACACAACTCCTTCAAAGCTTCGCGATCGCAGCCTTAACCACGCGATCACATAGAACAAATTCCCACCCGCCACGAATGCATCCCTCTCCTCACGTTCGCATAAGAGGAAACCAGAAGCATATGCATCAACAACTTCAACTACTCTTCTAAGTCAAATTTCAATTCGTTAACTATCCGAAATCTACCCGATGCCCTAGGGACTTCAACCAAATATGTCAACAAGTCCAAAAACATCATACAAACTCGCTCAAAGCCTCAAATTACATCGAACAATACTAAAATCACGAATCACACATCAATTCAAGCCTGATGAACTTATGAACTTCTAACTTCCAAAACAAATGCTGAAATATACCAAACCAACTTCGATTGACCTCAAATTTTGCACACATGTTATAAATGACACAACAGACAAAGTCAACTCTCGGTCAAACCTCTCAACTCACCAAACTTTAACTTTTCCAACATTTGCCAAATCCAGCCAAAATCATCTACGGACCTCCAAATAAATATTCGGACACACTTCTAAGTCTAAAATCACCCTACGGAGCTATCGAAACCATCAAAACTCCATTCCAGAGTACACATAAGTCAACATTCGGTCAACTCTTTCAACTTAGGCTTCCAATCTTGGGACTAAGTGTCCCAATTCATTCTGAAACATCCACAGAACCAAACCAACCACCCTAGCAAGTCACATAACAACAAACAAACACATAATAGGAAATAAAAGGGGAAACGGGATTGTAATACTCAAAAAGACCGGTCGGGTGGTTATATTCTCCCGCTCTTAAACAAACATTCGTCCTTAAACGGGTCTAGAATCATACATGGAGTCTCAAATAGGCCTGGATATCCGCTCCCCATCTCCCGCTCGGTCTCAGAAGTAGCCTCCTCGACTGGCTAGCCTCTGCACTGCACCTTCACTGATGCTATATTCTTTGACCTCAACTTTCGAACCTAGTATGTGTGTCACCTCAATACCGACCACATAACACGTATTTCAGGGATTCATACCCTCAGAACCAAGTTTAGAAGTGTTACTTACCTCAAACCACGCAAATCCCTACTCCAACAAGCCCTTGCCTTATGAATCGGCCTCCGAACGACTCGAATATAGCCACAAACAACTTAATACAATCAACATAAGCTATAGGAATCAATTCCATATGATAAAGCTAGGTTCTTTAACAAAAGTCAACCCAAAAAGTCAATCCTGGGCCCACATCTCGAAATCCGATATCCGAGTCCGGTAACCACAAAGTCAACTCTCGGTCAAACCTCTCAACTCTCCAAACTTCAACTTTTCCAACTTTCGCCAAATCAAGAAAAAATCATCTACGGACCTCCAAATAAATATCCGAACACACTCCTAAGTCCAAAGCATCCTACGGAGCTATTAGAACCATCAAAACTCCATTACGGAGTCATTTGCATATAAATCAACATCCGGTCAACTCTTTCAACTTAAGCTTCCAACCTTGGGACTAAGTGTCCCAATTTATTCCAAAATATCCCCGGAACCAAACCAACCACCCCGGTAAGTCACATAACAAAAAATGAACACAGAATAGGCAATAAATAGGGAAACGGGACTATAATACTCAAAATGACTCATCGGATCATTACAACAATATGTGATAATATATCTATATGTTGATGATATGGTTCAAAGTACTAAATTATTTTTGTCTACTAATTTTGATATGAAAATCTGGGAGAAGTAAATACGATATTGAGAGTTAAAGTTATAAGGAGCGAAGATGGCATAATGTTATCACATGAATATTATGTTGAGAGACTTCTTAAGATGTTTGAATATTTTAATGTCACATCTATGAGCCCTTCTTATGATGCAAACTATCAATTGAAAAAAATTAATGGTGATCCAGTTGCTCAGTCTAAATATGCTCAGATTATTGGAAGTCTGATGCATTTAATGAATTTTACAAGACCTGATATAACTTATGTTGTGTGTAGACTGAGTAGATATACTCATGATTCCAACAGAGAGCATTGGTATGTATTAGTTATACTAATGAATTACTTGAGAGTAACCATGAATTGTGGTATCCTATATCGTGAATTTCCTTCTACTTTAGAAGGGTACAGTGATGCAAACTAGATCTCTGATTCGAATGAGATAAAATCCACTAGTGGTTATGTATTCACCCTTGGTGGTGGTACAATATCATGAAAATCAGCTAAACATGCGATCATTGCTAGATCGACTATGGAATTAGAGTTTATAGCTCTGGAATTAGCTGGTTTTGAGGCTGTGGCTAAGAAACTTCTTGGCTAAATATTCCTCTAATAAAGGACGTATTGCCTCATGTGCCTATGCATTGTGATTGTCAAGCAACAATAGCTATTTGTCACGGCCCAAAATTCCACCACAGGCATCATGATGGCACCTAGTCTCTAAGACTAGGTAAGCCGATTACTTACAATAATTAAGCCATTTTAACAATGATAATTTAAAACAGAGTTAAATATGAATACCGAAACAAAAGCGAAATAAGCATATGCGGCAATAATCATAACAACCTCCCAAGACTAGGTAATACAAAATCACAAACTCTAGCTGAATACATGAAAAGATCTCAAAGATCGAATTACAATACTATTCAAATAACAAGCTGACAGTATAACGAAGGGAAAGGACTCCAAGGGACTATGACGACCAAGCAGCTCTACCTTGAATCCTCGCGATCAATAAGCTAACTCTGCCCGAGTTCGATATCTCCAATACCTGGCTCTGCACAAAAAATATGCAGAAATATAGTATGAGTACACCATGATCGGTACCCAGTAAGTATCAAGACTAACCTCAGTTGAGTAGTGACGAGGTACAAGTCAAGATACCTACTAGTCTAAATAACATGTGCAATATAGAAGTATAAAGTTAATAATGAAAGCAGGAATTAGTAAATGGCAACAAGAATCGATATATGATATAAACAGTAAAGTAATATGAACACCATGAAAGTTCCATTGAGACCAAATAAGGAAACAAAATAACAACCAATTAAATCAAGTCGTTCTAGCACAAGTTTCGCAACGAAATTACTCCGAGATACCTCATCTCATAATCACAAGTCACGAGTCTCCACCCATAATCATATGCTCACGGCACCTTGTGCCCACATTTCAAATCACAACCGCACGGACAACTCACGTGCCAATATCTCAATATGCCCGGCATGATCACAGGCTCACAATCACAATCTGCACGGCGTGGTCATAGGCTCACTATCACAATTCGATCGGCATGGTCACAGGCTCAATACCACAATCCGCCCAGCATGGTCACAGGCTCAATATCACAATCTGCCCGGCATGGTCACAGGCTCAATATCACACTGAAAGCAAATAAAACAAGAACACATGGGAATGATCAATAAGTGTCAAGTTTCATATTCCTGAGCTAGTATAAGTGGCATATTACGGTGTATGCTTTGTGCGAGTGTACCATTACAGCCAAAGTCAACAAGTAATATCAAAGACATGGAGTAGAACATCCAAGAAACATAACAGGTCACATAACGTGTATGACATACATGAGGAAAAATGCACCATCACACGAATATCACCAACAAAATGCCCCCAGGCCATCGCACATCATCCCTGACATTGCCACCTTTATATCTCGGATAACCACCTGTATCACACCATCCTGATAATATCATTAGCCACCCTTATCACTCCACATGAAAGCCACCCTTATCACTCCATCCTGACAATAACACAGTAGCCACCCTCATCACTCTGTACAATCAACAACAGTGAAACGCCACCCTTATGCCCCCCATAACAATAATAGTGAGATTCCACCCTTATGCTGCGCATAACTACAACCAGTCCATATAACAATTCACATGTGCCAACAATACGACATATCAACTCATACAATAATTGCCCATTGGCCACAACCTTTCCAAAAAAAAAAAACAACAATACCAATATTTCCACAACAATTAGCCCACGGCCCAAACACAATATGTATATATCTCAATAACAACAAAATGAATGGAAACTAACTCAACAATGAATAACACCCCCTTTAAACACTTTTATTAAAATAGATTAATGACTTCTAATAACTTCAACTTCTATTAATTTCTTAAGAATAAACTCGATAATGAAGGTATTTCCATGAAACGACAAACTTTGGATTCTACTGTATGAATTAGGCTAACAATGAAAGAGATGGAACGAACTAGCAACTACGTCCAAATGCATGAGAATAAACCGGCAAAAAATGACATCATGTAACAACAATTTCAAATAAGAGTAACTCAACAATAAAAGAAGTCACAAAATGATAGAAGAGGTAACAACTCAATAAAGCATATAAGAGTAAACTTGACAAGTAAAGGATGCAATATACAATGACAACTTCAAATAAAGCATGTGATAGTAAACATGATGAATAATATGTATAACATGTGCTAACATGTCACGCCCCAAACCTGAAGAGGCGTGGCTGGCACCCGGTGCCATACTCGGCCCGAGCATACCACTCTGTAACTGTAAACTCTGGAGGGGTAACCCTAAACTTAGGTTGATGAGGTCATATTCTGAATCATCTAAAAATAACATCTCTCTCATATTCGGGGTAAACATAACCAAAAAAGCATATATATATATATATATATATATATATATATATATATATATATATATATATATATATATATATATATATATATATATATATATATATATATATGCAGGTTGACAAAGCCGCCATGTAAATCTACTGATATACAAAATATACAGGACTCATCTACAAACCTCTAGAGACAATTGAATTATATCATGGTCGGTACAAGGCCTTGACCTACCCATCAAACCTGTATATATAAAATGGACTCCAAGGTATAGACCTGGTAACTCCGAGGAAGTGGAGCTTACCAACCAAGCTGATGTTTGACTCTGTCTGCTGGGAGGGTCTGTCCAACTGTCTATCAGGACCTGCAGGCATAAAATGCAGCTTCCTCAGTAAAAGGGATGTCAATATTAAATAATATACCGAGTATGTAAGGCAACAGAATAACTAAAAGCTGCAACTGAACCTATAATATAATAACATAAAGTAACTGGAAGTCAAAGATAATCTGAAGATATGCTTACCTGTTGATACAAACTCAACTCTCTCAATATAGTAAGTAAAGTAGTTGTCCGACCCTATAAGGCTCGGTATGTATAACTGCTCTGCCGTAGCAGGCTCGCTCGTAGGCGCTCGCCATACTAGGCTCTGTATCTCAGCCATTCTGGGGTTGCTCATAGGCGCTCGGCCACAGTAGGCTCGGTATATAACTTACCATCTGATCAGAGGTTGCGCAATAGGGGCCTGCCCATCGATTATAGCTCGATGGTGGAGAAAATACTGTAATACTGTATATATACATAGACTCTCTGCTCTCTTAGCTGAAATAAGACAAAATTAAACTGAATATGAAGTCCCGATAAGGGAGACTGCTATAACTTATGAGACTAGAAAAATGTACATAAATTCAGGAATATGAACTTCTCTTTATGTCTCGTTATCAAAACTATGTAGTTACTGGATCATGCCAAAATGAAGTAAAGGTTTAGACTTAACATACCTTAACCTCATTGAGTCCTTAATATCTTCCAAGCAACTCTTCAAACAACTCAATGCAGTTTACCATAGAATAAGGAGATTCAAAATCGGTGCTGAGTAAAGGCTAAGTCCGTAACTTAAGCTAGTAGATCGTTTATGTAAATTTGGGCAGCATATCCCCTATAACAAGGGCCTTATCCAATACCATATACCAATATCCCAACAACACCAATCAATCTACACAACAACAAGTGTACAACGTCACACACCAAACTGTTATTTAACATGACGAGCGACAAGCTTGGATTGGAACCAAACCCCAACTCTTTTTCCCATCTCCAATGTACTTAAAACACCATAAATAGGTCCAGAATATAAACATATATATTGAAATGACATTTCAACCTTATATCCATCATAAAAATAACATCAAACAGCCCCACAAGATAAAACAACGACATGAACAACTTCTAGGTATTGTGTGGTTGCTTCTTCTCCTATTTACAACATCATCAACATACTCAATATATTCACAAGAATAACAACAATAAGAATATTATAGCCAAGCTATTCCCCACGATTTCCAGCAATATGAAGTCATATACACAAGTCCAAAATAGTCCAATAAGAGACAACAACTTCTTATACAACTACAAGTTCTATCTTGTAATTCTACATCCAAATAACTTAACTAACACATATATAAGATTAATCCCAAGAAATAGGGTGTTATACATACCTTAAATAATCTGAAAAAACTCAAACCAAAGCTTTCCTTAGCATACAAGTACCCTTAATTACATCATAACACCATGGAGACTCTCTTCTTCACTTAGGCTAACTTTTGAGGTTAGGTTTAGGTAAAACACCCTTGGATTCAACTTGGAACCCTTGAGAACTGTTACAGAGGTGTTTAGAGAGATTGGGAACTGTCCAATGGCCATCCAAGCCCTTTAAATTGTTCAAGGGTCGTCCACCGCCTAAGTGCGTCCCATTGGGAGATGCTTGCGCGGTCTTGCAAAAATATGAATATCTCTCTACTCCGATGTCGTATTGACAAATGGTTTAAAGCGGTAGAAACTAGACTTGTAGATATTCAATTTGGTAGGTGGATCATCCCGTAATTTAAAGTATATGGGAGAAAAACCCAGCTATATTTGACCTAATGTTCAGCACATTTATGAATGTAACTTGTGAAGACCTTTTCTAACTTTGGTTCCACAACTCGCTTGACTTCAAAACATAACACACGACTATCATACGACTAAAATAACTCATAACATAATCTCCTTATAATTTTAAGCACCCTATTCTCACCCCAAAAGTACATGTTATAACATTCCCAACTTGTCGACTTTCGACGAAACTTATTTTCTTCAATTCGTTTAGCTTCTAAGCCTTCAAACCCTCTTGGTACTTGGTATTCATGATCTTAAATATTTGTAACCTCCATGTTAATGTGATTAACAACTTTGTAAACTTTTTCAAAGATGATTTCATTTCTGAGCTTACATCAATTGACTTACGACGTACTCTTACGTACGAAAATATGGGGCTGTAACATTATTCCCCCCTTTGGAACATTCGTCCTCAAATGTTGGCTGATGCACTTATCAGTCTCATAACCCATAGCTGTTATGAATATTTTAATGATTTCCTTGCCATCTAGGAAACTGTTCTATGAATAAATCTGAATGCTAGGGCATTCCTCCCTTTAGTCCTCTTTCTCACACCACAACTTGTTGTTGGAATTCTTCCAATCTCGTAACTGTTGCGACCTTCTATCATGCAGCCTCTACAACTTTATCCTTGTATGTGCGCCTATGCGACTCTTCTATCCTTTTTCCTATAACTTTTAGCCAATCTCCAGACCTCACTTTGAGAACATATACAGAACTATGACGGCCTAATTTCATCTCATATTTTGGAACCCTATTGTTGATTCACCTTAATGTTGATATTTAATCTACCACCAATAACTTGAAACCTCTTACGTAATACATTGTCGTTAGAGCTCACGTCTCATCGGGAAACATCTGAAGTCATTTGCCTGATCCACCTAGGGATGATACAATGCTTCAATAACCGTATTTAATGGCATCCCAACGTGATTCACCTTATGGGGGTATTTTAATCCTGTGCAATCCATTAAATCTCTTTTCTTTGAATCATTAACCAATCAAAGTCCTTAACGTCATCCTCTTATCTATCATAATTGCACCCTTGTTCTACTACCAGGGCAATATTTCATCTTTTCAAATCACTCATAGTCTTAGACTCCTCTGAGCTCATTCAGGATATACTGAGCTTTTTATAACTTATGGAATTCATCAACCATCTTATTTTGATGGGCTTAATCCCGAGGCCTTACCTATTCTCGTCACCTTCTCACCTACCTTTTCTTATCCTTACTCTTATCTACCTAAAACCTTGTCACTCTACCATACTTTAGCTTGCGACCTACACATATCTATTTATACTACTCGCAATCTTCCTTTAACTTGCTAGCACCATAGATTTCCTTATGTTATTCTGGAACCTCAAGAGAGACATCACGATGTCTCTAACTCTTATTTACTCTCTTAACTAGACCTCTCGGTACCTGAAAACCGTAGGGTGGAAGATATGCTACTGACGACACCTATCATTTATGGATACTGAATCACAATGCTTCCAGTCCTCTATCTGAAGTATGGACTATTCACAACCTTTTGCACTTGAGCATCTCATACCTTCTTCACCTTTACCTTACTTAGATTTTAATCTCGCATCGTATGTTTTGTCTCTTTCATAATCTCCCTTCCACATAGGTAGAATTCACATCCACAAATTGAAGCTCTACTATAATACTTGCAGCTCTGGTGCATATACAATTTAGCGGGAGCTTCATACTTACTCCTTATGAGCCTGATACTTTTCTAACTGGATTTATCGTAGAGCCGTTATAGAATATGGCTGCATTACTATCTCTCTTGTACCTCTGATATTAAGAGTGATTCTACAATGTTCTTAATCGCGATTTCTATAATTATCTGGGGCCAATAATTAGACTCCTGATTTACTTAGTTGATGTAACTCTTTAGTTTTCTCTTCTCTCTCAGCCTTTATGTAAGCTTAAGCTATCTTCTGATCTGCGGCTCAGGGTATTAGTCATTACTTTCGCCATTGGTGGACACTATGGAACATCCATAATATAATCTTCTAATAATTCAAGCCTTTGTCTATGAGGTGGACTCAATTCTTTCTTTTAACCTATACCGGAGTCTCCTATAGCTGTAGGAATGTCAACATATATGCTGCATGGATAATACTCTGAAATTTTATGTGTGTTCATAATGTAACTAACTATGGGTCATTGATCGAATAATTCCTTTCTCGCCTTCTCAGTTTTCTTAAAAAGTAAGCAATTACTTTTCCTGGTCGTTCTGCCACTTGTTGCATGAGTACTTGGCTTATCTTAATGCCCACACCTATTGGAATTTTGTGCACCTCATATGATCTCGAATATTACTTTTTGTTTTTCGTTCATTAGCCACGATAGGTGCCACTTTCTTATGGAGTGTATACAATGTATTAGTGAGACTGTTGTTATAAGATCATTTCCACTTTAGAACACTATGCTTATCTTGAAACTTTCTTCCTTATTTTCTCAGCTAGTCTTTCATTGTAGTACTTAGGGGAGACCCTCAGACTCTTGTAAAGCTGTGAGCTTATTACATCGTATACCCGATGGAATTTTTGATGTTCTTACTCACCTATAAATATCCTTAGTTACATACCTCTGTGCCCTTGTGCTCGTAGGGTTACTTCTGGACTCAAATTTTGATTATCTCCTTAGTAGCACTCTTTCTTATTTTCGTAAAACTTAAACGGTACCTTTAACTACCCCAACTCCTATTTGAAAATTTTTCAAGGATTACGATGTCATATCTGCGGGACTAAATTCACTATGTTGGGGTATACTACGTTTATCTTGCACGATCTATTGATTTGTCTATATCCTCTTGTCTAGCCATAACTAGACTCTTCCTGAATCAACTACTAACTACTCGTTGGTCCATTCTCATATATATATTCCGCGTAATCTCTCTTGGGTTGTTTTCTTTGTCTTAACTTACCTCTCGCACTGGCTCTTTATGTATCAAGTGTTCATTCACACTTATTTATCACTAAAATAATGTGCGGGAATCCTTACTGCCCCTCCCCGATGTCGTGCTTACATAATGTTCTGGAGTCATAGCATATATGTAGGATCTGAATAAATACAATCTCATCCATTTTGCCTGTTTACCGAATTCCTCCTTTACCATTCCATAGTTACCTCTTCATCTTTGGCGTCTTTTCACATCTTCACTGACTTATAATCGCCTTGCGGTAACCCCTTTATACCAAGGATAACTGAATTTCTTACGCACAAGGGTTACACCTAGTGTAACTGGCACACTTAGTCCCTTAAGCTTAACTCTGCTCATAATGCTTGCTTTAGGGAAGCGTCTTCCTGAATAACCTTTAAAGGATATTCTTCTGTTGTCCATTCTATCATTGCCGGATCGCAATCTCGGAAATTCTTACGATGCCGACAATTATCAAATCCTTCGGTCCCTAAATTATGTTTGATTTTTTTTTCTTGTTTACCAGCCCATACTAATATCTATTACTCCTGGGCTCTAACTTAGCCTTCTAGTAGTCATGTTGGAGTCACCAACTCATTTTTCGAAAAAAGGATATGACTTTATGGCATATATTCTTTTATAGTATCAAGGCATGTCTCCTCTTGTATTGTCCTTCACTTGACTATAGACTTTGTCATCTTGTCATATTTTGATTTACTGTTATAGTCCATTTATCACATCTTACTCATAATATTTCATTTACTCTCTTCTTATTCTCCTGCTTATATTTTCGTCTATTACCTTATTCTAAAAACTTCAACAAAACATTCTTTCGCTTTTAGCTCCCCTTACTCTATCCACTAGCTCTTCGGGTCTCCTAGCATTCTCTCTTTACTAGGGACGGGATCCATACAAAGGTAAATATTTATATCTTCTGGGATTCCAGTGCCAATCTTCTTAATTTTTCTGGACATTCTAGTATTCATATCTAAATGTACTATTCTAGAGTGCACCATCGGGTTGTCTCACAAGGAGAACTATTATCACGTTTGTAATAACCTTCGGAAATGTCAACTAATGCTAACAATCCATCCACCATTTTGGGTTACTCTAAGCCCAACTGGATCATTATATCCCATCCTTCTATTAAACAATGTTTGTTAGCTCCCACAGGGTATAACTAAGATGGGTGTGACCAATTGTACATAACTCTATTTCTGTTGAAGGTAACTTAGAATCCTTATATTTCTCTGCCTGAATTGGAAATTCAGATAATCTTCATTAAGTGGGTACCTCATACCCTTCTTCACCTTGCCTCTGTTACTTGTTGAAACTTATACTTTTACCTTCTGATACTCCCATGGACTTCTATTCACGGGGTATGTTAGATATTCCCGTCATAGGGTCTTAAGTAGGAAGTTCGCATATCTGGTATGCACGATCTGATAGGGCCTCAAACTGGGTGACATTGTCAAGAATTCTCTCTCTACTAGTACCCTTACCTGCAGCTGTATTAGCCTTCTGGATAGCTGTAATTTATCTAATTGCCAGTATCTCTATATCATTAGCAAACATAAGTCCTGGCTCGAACTCTTATGACATAGCTCTATAGCATGATTTGAATTTGAAAGAAGGGTAACAAACTCCTAAATGCCTTGTAGCTTCTTATTTATATAATGTGGTGCATAACACATCTATAAACAAGGCTCTACTAGACACGACTTTTAGACTCCCTAGGATAGAACTGCTTTGATACCAAGTTTGTCACGCCCCAAACCAGAAGAGGCATGGTCGGCACCCGGTGCCATACTCGACCCGAGCGTACCACTCTATAACTGTGAACTCTGGAGGGGTAACCCCCAACTTAGGCCGATGAGGTCATATTCTGAATCATCTGAAAATAACGTCTCTCTCATATGAGGGGTAAACATAACCAAAAGCTGATATATGTAAATTTATAGGCTGATGAAGCCCCATGAAAATATACTGATATACAGAATATACAGGACTCGTCTACAAGCCTCTAGAGATAATTGAACTATATCATGGTCGGGACAGAGCCTCAACCTACCCATCAAAACTGTATATATAAAATGGACTCCAAGGTCTATACCTGGTAACTCCGATGAAGTGGAGCTTACCAACCAAGCTGATGTTTGACTCTGTCTGCTGGGAGGGACTGTCCAATTGTCTATCAGGACCTGCAGGTATGAAATGCAGCGTCCCTAGCAAAAGGGAGGTAAGTACAAAATAGTGTACCGAGTATGTAAGGCAACAGAATAACTGAAAGCTGCAACTGAACTGATAATATAATAACTTAAAGTAACTGGGAGTCAAAGATAATCTGAAGATATGCTTACCTGTTGATACTGACTCAACTCTTTCAATATAGTAAGTAAAGTAGTTGTCCGGTCCTATAAGGCTCGGTATGTGTAACTGCTCTGCCGTAGTAGGCTCGCTCGTAGGCGCTCGTCCATACTAGGCTCTGTATGTTGGCCATTCTGGCTTGCTCATAGGCGCTCGTCCACAGTAGGCTCGGTATATAACTTACCATCTGATCAGATATTGCTCAATAGGGGCCTGCCCATCGATTATAGCTCGATGGTGGTAAAAAAAAATAAAAAAATAAAAATAAAAAAAATATATATATATATATATATATAGAGAGAGAGAGAGAGAGAGAGAGAGAGAGAGAGAGAGAAAGACCCTCTGCTCTCTTGGCTGAAAGAAGACAAAACTAAACTAAATATGAAGTCCCGATAAAGGATAATGTTGAAACTTATGAGACTAGAAAAATGTACATAAATTCAGGAATATGAACTTCTCTTTATGTCTCGTTATCAAACATATGTAGCTACTGGATCATGCCAAAATTAAGGAAAGGTTTAGACTTAACATACCATAATCTCGTTGAGTCCTTAATAGCTTCCAAGCAACTCTTCAAACAACTTAACTCAGTCTATCATAGCATAAGGAGATTCAAAATCGGTGCTGAGTAAAGGCTAAGTTCGTAACTTAAGCTAGTAGCTCGTTTATGAATATTTGGGCAGCATCTTCCCTGTAACAAGGGATTTATCCAATACCATATACTAACATCCCTACAACACCAATCAATCTACACAATAACAAGTGTACAACGTCACACACAAAACTGTTATTTAACACAACGAGCGACAAGCTTGGATTGGAACCAAACCCCAACTCTTGTTCCCATCTCCCCTGTACTTAAAACACCATCAATTGGTCCAGAATATAAACATATATATTGAAATGACATTTCAATCTTATATCCACCATAAAAATAACATCAAACAGCCCCACAAGATAAAACAACGACATGAACAACTTCTAGGTATTGTGTGGTTGCTTCTTCTCCTATTTACAACATCATCAACATACTCAACATATTGAAAAGCATAAAAACAATAAGAATATTATAACCAAGCTATTCCCCTCGATTTCCATCCATATGAAGTCATATACACAACTTTAAAATAGTCCAATAAGAGACAACAATTTCTTATACAATTTCAAGTTCTATCTTGTAATTCTTCATCCAAATAACTTAACTAACACATAGATAAGATTAATCCCAAGAAATAGGGTGTTATACATACCTTAAATAATCTGAAAAAAACTCAAACCAAAGCTTCCCTTAGCATACAAGTACCCTTAATCACATCACAACACCATGGAGACTCTCTTCTTCACTTAGGCTAACTTTTGAGGTTAGGTTTAGATAAAACACCCTTGGATTCAACTTGGAACCCTTGAGAACTGTTAGAGAGGTGTTGAGAGAGTTTGGGAACTGTCCTTGGTCGAAAATGGCCAAAATAAGCCGTCCAAGCCCTTTAAAATGTTCAAGGGTTGTCGACCGCCTAAGTGGGTCCCATTGGAGCTGCTTGCGCTGTCTCGCAAAAACGCGAATATCTCTCTACTCTGATGTCGTATTGACGAACGGTTTAAAGAGTTAAAAACTAGAATCGTAGTTCTTCAAGTTGGTAGGTGGATCATCCTGTATTCTAAGTATATTGGGAGAAAAGCTTAGCTATATTTGACCTAATGTTCAGCACATTTATGAATGTTACTTGTGATGACCTTTTCCAACTTTTGTTCCACAACTCGCTTGACTTCAAAACATAACACACGACTATCATACGACTAAAATAACTCATAACATAATCTCCTTATAATGTTAAGCACCCTAGTCTCACCCCAAAAGTATATGTTATAACATTCCTAACTTGTCGACTTTCGACGAAACTTATTTTCTTTAATTCGTTTAGCTTCTAAGACTTCAAACTTGGTATTTGGTATTCATGATCTTAAATATTTGTAACCTCCCTATTAACATGATTAACTAACTTTGTAAACTTTTCAAAGATGATTTCATTTCTGAGCTTACATTAATTGACTTACGACGTATTCTTAAGTATGAAAACATGGGGTGCAACATAACAATTCCAAATAAATACATGAAAGAAACCTAAGAGTCTAAATTGGTCAATTTCCACATATAAGTTCGAGTACGCACTCGTCACCTCGCGTACACGGCTTTCACATAACACAAATAGCACAAACAACTCAAATCCTAGGGGGTAGTTCCCCCACACAAGGTTAGGCAAGATACCTACCTCAAAGAAGCCAAATCAATACTTTATAATAACCTTCTCGTGTGAAATAAACCTCCGGACGGCTCAAATCTAGCCAAAATAACTAAATATCATAAATAAAAACCATAGGAAACAATTCCAGATAATAATGCTTCGATCTTTAATGAAACCCAAAAAGTCACCCCCGAGCCCGCACCTCAGATCCTGACAAAATTCTCAAAATCCGAATACCCATTCTGATATCAGTCCCACCATACCAAAATTATCCAATTCTGATATCAAATCGGCCTTCAAATCCTCATTTTACATTTTTGAACATTTTTACAAAACATCTCATTTTCTCCAATTCAAATCAATAAGTTAATGATCAAAACAAAGATGGAATCATGAAATATAATCAAATCCGGGTAAAGAATACTTAGCCCAATCCAAAGTGTTAAAATCCCCTCCAAAATCGCCCAAACCGAGCTGTCTAACCCAAAAAGTGATAAAATATCAAAAGCGCTTGAAATAGAGTACTTTATATTCTACCTAGTGATTTACTCATCGCGATCGCGAAGCACAAAATATGAACTGCCAACATTACCTCTACGCGAATGCGACAATGTGGTCGCGAACGCAGTGACTAGGACCACAGCAACATTGTGAACGTGTCTGCTCTCCCGCGAATGCGGAGAGCAAGCCCTGATGACCCCCTTCTATATTTCCTTGTATGCGATCACGTATTCCATAACGTGAACATGTAGACTAAAGTCCTCAAAGCTCACAAATGTGGTCGCCTCTTCGCGATAGAACAAAATGCAGCCTCCATAGAAAACTCTACACGAACGCGGAAGTATAGTCGCGAACGCGAATAAGGATACACCAAATGACATAACAACAATCTAAAATGGGAGTAAATGGCCCGTAGCCCATCCGAAACACACCCGAGGCCCCCGGGATCCCGTCCAAACATACCAACAGGTTCCATAACATAACGCGGACCTGCTCGAGTTCTCAAATCACATCAAAGAACATCAAAACTACGAATCGCACCTCAAATCAAACTTAATAAACTTATGAACTTTCAACTTCTACAACTCGCGCCGAATCATATCAAATCAACCCGGAATGATGTCAAATTTTGCATGCAAGTCCCAAATAACATAATGGAGCTATTCCAACTCCCAGAGTCGCAATCCGAACCCGATATCAACAAAGTCAACTCCCGATCAAACCTCTTAACCTTCCAAACCTTCAACTTTTCCAACTTTTGCCAAGTGGATCAAATCCACCCACGGACCTCCAAATCCAAATCCGGGCAGAATTCACCATACAAAGCTATAGGAATCATCAAAACACCATTCCAAAGTTGTCTACACAAAAGTCAAACTCCAGTCAACTCTTACCGCTTAAGCTTCTAAAACAAGAATCATCCTTCCAAATCAAATCCTGAATCATCCGAAAACCGAACCCGGCCACATACGCAAGTCAAAATTCATAATACGAAGCTACTCGAGACCTTAAGCCACCGAACGAGACACTAATTTTCAAAAAAACTGGCCGGGTCGTTACATTATCCCCCTCTTAAACAAACGTTCGTCCTCGAACGTGCCAAGAACCATTCTGAAGTCATAAAATCACTAAATGTATTCATCATACACATAGGTGCGGGTGATCCCACGTCACCCCAATCCACATAGGCCTGACAACACCATCTCAAATGAAGATTATTCCTTCCAACCACACTGATAAACCTTAGAACCAAATTTTTTCACTATCTGATCCTTTCCCAAAGACCTGATTCCCACATAAACACACTGTATCAACCTCAACTAGCTGCAACAGCTCATGCATACACCCACAAGGTATAACTATCATGCCCCAACCTCGGGGAGCGCGACCGACGCTCAACCGAGTGAACCCGGTCGAGCAAGCCTATTAAACCTTTCCTACCCGACTCATTCATAATCCAAAAAGGGATCGCATTACCATTTGTAAAACATGGGGGATCAGTTATATAAATATATAAACGTTGCTAGGTTATTTTTCCTTATATACATTATGCCATAGTTAAGTTTTCAAAATACAACTCGATCCAACGACCACCCCAACATACATACATGACCCACATAAACGTCTACGGAGCCTCTAAAGAGTACAAAAGAGCAACATGACAATGCCGGCAACAAGGCCCCGGCTATACCTCAAAATATGAAAACTTATACAAAAGAAGGACTACATGACCCCTGGGAGAAATAGGGATCACCAAGACTACTGTGAGGAGAGAAGGAGAGCACCACCTATCTGCGATGGCACCACCTACATCCATTCAAAGATGTAGCGCCCCCGGTAAAAGGGACGTTAGTACTGTCGAATAGTACTAGTATGTAAGGCAAACACCAATCTTAGCAGAATGAACAGTGAAACAAAGAGAAGGCAGTCATAATAATCAATAAGAGTTTTATAAAAATACAAAGAAAACACCAACTAAGGGTCACATAGTTTCCAATTCAATCTTTCCATCTTTTTAGATTAATAATCTTTAGTGCCAAAGCCACAACTCACAATGCCACCATGTTTTTACACGGAGTCCGGTTTCGGCCCGACCGGCTAAGCCATCTCAAGTGAGACATATCCATATCCACAACGTAATTCAATAATCCCAATACAAATGACATCATGTGTACAACATGGCGTGCGATCTCGGCCCGATCAGCTAAGCCATCTCACTTGAGACATAACCTCTATCAACTGTCCACTCAATTCACATCTCTTTCCCATATTTCATTACATGGCACAAACAGCCTCATTTATTAAATAGTTCTTGACACTTGGGCACATTTTACAATTCAAGTCTTTCCCTTTTTATTCGTTCAAATAACGTCATCATTCATGTCGATAAGCACCATCACATAAGGCATTGCACACATAAGGAAAGGAGCTTGGAAAAATCATAGTTATGTTCTCAAATAGCATGATGGCATGGTAAATATCCAAAATAATTAGGGAACATGAATCTTTCAACCCAACATACTAAGGCAAACAATTCTAGTAAGATCAAGTCAGAACTTACACCAACTATTCGGACGCCAGGAGTTCGATTCTAGGAAGAAAAGAGTTAGCCATACATATCTCAATTGCGCTTCTTTAGACTCTACAATTATCCGGAACCTTTAGCAACCTCAATCTATTTTAGCAATATACAAATTGAACCCAAAATTAGGAAAATGTTCATAGTTCTAGTTCACTCTTTATTTTTCTCACACTCTTTATCACATGCATGCAAGATGAACCACTCTCATACCCATGAAGTATTGCCCTAGTACCCCATTATAGCTATGTTTGAAATTAAGAGTTGGGGTGATGAAATCTTACCTTTTTGGATGAAGAATTTGGTGCTCTACTTGAGTACTTCCAAGCCTTGAGTGATGGTTGAAGATCAATTGATAAAAATTAGGCCCTCCCTCTAGAACCCTCTCTCTCTCACACTAGAAATATGAGATATGAGCTTCAAAATGGACTAAATGGGTGTTTTAACGGAATGGGGGTCGGGTTTTAAATTAAGAAAAATGGTGCCCCGACACAGGTCTGCGGTCGCATATGCGACCGCATAATGGTTATGCGGTCTGCAAAGTGATCGCAGAAACGGCCCTCAGGGGCCTGGACTTACGGCCCAGGTATGCGACTAGTATACGATCCGCATACTCGTTTTGTGATCGCATAATGCACCGCAGAACTCCCTCCGCAAAAACTCAAGAGGGATTATGCGATCGAGATGCGGTCCGCATATCGATTATGCGATCGCATAATCGATCGCAAAACTGACCTCAAGTTGGCCAAAATTACTGCTTCACTCTGCGGCCATTATGCGGTCCGCAAAGTGATTATGCGGCCGCATAATGGGCCGCAAAAATACGTTCTTCTGCGAAACATTTTCCTCTACTATAGTAACGCAGGAATCTATCTTGGCACCATGAAACCCCGAGTATTTTGGTTAAAATATTTTACGGGTCCTTATAATAACCACATGATGTAACACATCACACATATGGCCATAACAACAACCTTGACCACGATAACTGCCCATAACCAAATCTAGCACCGGTAAATAATCTCATAACAGCTAAAACCCTGTTCCAAACCTTCACAAGACCGCCAATGATGCAAGAAACATGAAGATCTCAAAACCGTTCACCCAAATCAACAAGTCAAACCCAACGCCACCCAGGCACACACCTTGCAAGCTAAAACCCAATAAGCACAACACGAATATGACTGAATATTGAAAGAGAAATACACGAGAGAGCAATCACACAAGTCCGATAGGTACAACTCCCTATCAGTACCATACTACTAATTCGTTTCACAAGGTAGAAACACAACATGTGAATTATTCATAAGGATCTCATTCTAATATAACTCCATCGCGTCACATAGCCCAGTTCAAACATATCAAACTCACACAAAAATGCGAGGATCCCATCCTTAACTCTCAATCACAAATAGAATACACGTCATACCAACCAAAACCTTCCACTAACTAAATTCTGCAAAACAAAATCACAACAGGTAACAGGCTTCCCATACCGGTAGATCAGCTAAATTACAAATTGTAACCAAACTACCCAGAAATCACATCTAAACCTACCATAATGAGTAACAAAAAGTTCATTCTAGTCTTATCGCTCTCAATAGTGAACAAACCAAGACGATGGACACGGGCTACCACTATAGAATCTTCCAATAAGGGTAAGCACATATTATCAAAGTACAAGAATCATGAAACTCACACATATATGAAGCAAGATAGAATGACTCATCCTGATAAGCAAAACTGAATCAAAATAATAATGATGCTCCTCTATAACAAATCAAAACCATACCTGTAACAACACCATCCGGTTCAGTGGCCTCAGTCCTACCATGGAAAGCATATCAATGGGCCGGGCCGGGATGGGCCTCTCCTCTAGGGCATCTTCCACCCGCCTATCCTCCACCCCTAGCTGACTGTGCATGTTGAGTAGAAACTGGAATGGAGCCCGTAGCCTGGGTGCTCTAATGAAATCCGTCTCTCCCGAGTGTGGGACAACCTCTCATGATATGCCTAGTATCACCACACTCATAATAACCCCTATGCAGGCTTGGCTGCTCGTACTGAGTTTGTGTCGGATAACTGGAATAACCACTGTATGAACCCCGTGCAGATGGTGCACTAAAAGATGGTTGACCCATATGAGTACCCTGACTAACTAGAGCACCACGAGTAGTCTAAAGTGTGGACTAGACTAGCTGACTGCCCGAACCTCCGCAATGATGGGTCATAGCTGAAGAGTAAAATCTAGTGAATCCTCTAAAACTTAGAGACCTCTTGGCCTCTTTATCCTCTCTCTCCTTACCTCAAATACGCTCTAATATCTTGGCAATCTCCACAACCTGCTAAAATGGAGTATTAGTCTTCAACTGTCAAGCCATGCTGAATCTAAGGCTGTAACTGATCCCCTTAATAAATTTGCAGGCTAGCTCTCTGACTGTAAGAACCAAAGTAGGTGCATGATGGGATAACTCACTGAACCTGATGAGATACTCTAAAACCGTCATGGTGCCTTGAAGCAACTGCTCGAACTCTGTGCGGCACGCATCTCGAAGGGTCTGGGGAACAAACTACCTCAAAAATATCTCTGAAAATTGAGCCCAAGTGGGTGGTGCTACATCGGCTGGTCTACCTTCCTCATAAATCTGCCACCACTGATATGCTGCTCCCGACAGCTGAAATATAGTAAAAGAAACTTCGCTCACCTCCACAATACCCATAGTGTGGAGAATACAGTGACACTTCTCTAGAAAGCCCTATACATCCTTGGTAGTTGTGATATTGAAAGTAGGTGGACTATACCTCTTGAACCTCTCAAGCCTTTTCTGCTCTTCCTCTGATGCCCCTAGCCTAACCTCAGGCTAAATCGAAATAACAGGATGTACCGGCATCACACCAGGAGTATGAGCAACATGAGCCTGCTGCTCTGGTGTACGGGCGGTGGGAATCTGAGCTCCTCCCCTAATCTGTAAAGTAGCTGGTGCAACGGAGATCAATCTCGCCTGAGCCAATGTACCAAACATGCTCAGGAATTGTGCTAAAGTCTCCTGAAGTCTGGGAGTAACAGCAGGTGCCTCCGATGCCTGTCCCCTAAGCGGAGCTATAGGCGGCTCCTCAACTGTTGTTGTGACAGGTGCTCTAGCTGCAGCGCATGCCCCTCTTCGGCCTCGACCTCTCTCGGTTCTAGCAGGTGGTGCGGGTGTCTGCTCAGCTAATTCGATAGAGCGTGTTCTCACATGTGAGAGAATAGAGATATAAAGGTTCAAACTTAAAAATCAACAAATCTGCATGACAAGAATGAAAGAAATGGAGTTTTCCTAATATTTCCATAGCCCCTCGAAGATAAGTACAGACGTCTCCATACCGATCTGCACGACTCTGCTAAACTTGATCGTGACTCGTAGAACCTATGAACCTAGAGCTCTGACACTAACTTTTCACGACCCAAAATCCCACCACAGGCGTCGTGATGGCACCTAGTCTCTAAGACTAGGTAAGCCGATTACTTACAATAATAAAGCCAATTAACAGCGATAATTCAAAATAAAGTTTAATATGAATACCGAAACACAAGTGAAATATACCTACGCGGCAATAATCATAACAACCTCCCAAAACTAGGCAATACAGTGTCACGAACTCAAGAAGAATATATGGAAAGATCTCAAAGATCGAGTTACAATAATGTTTAAATAACAAGTTGACAGTACAATGAGAGGAAGGACTCCAAGGGACTGTGATGACCAAGAAGTTCTACCTTGAATCCTCGTGATCAGTAAGCTAACTCTGCCCGAGTCTGATATCTCCAATACCTGGCTCTGTACAAAAATATGCAAAAATATAGTATGAGTATACAACGATCGGTACCTAGTAAATATCAAGACTAACCTCGATGGAGTAGTGATGAGGTACAAGTCAAGACACCTACTAGTAAAAATAACTTGTGCAGTATAAAAGTATAAAGCTAATAATGAAAGCAGGAATCAGTAAATGGCAACAAGAATTGACATATGATATAAACAATAAAGTAATACGAACACCGTGAAAGTACCATTAAGACCAAATAAGGAAAACAAATAACAACCAATTAAATCAAATCGTTCTAACACAAGTTTCGCAACGAAATTACTCCGAGATACCTCATCTCATAGTCACAGGTCATGAGTCTCAACCCACAATCATATGCTCACGATACCTTGTGCACACATTTCAAATCACAACTTCACGGATAACTCACATGCCAATATCTCAATCCGACCGGCATAATCATATGCTCACAATCCACCTGGCGTAGTCACAGGCTCACTATCCCAATCCACCCGGCGTAGTCATAGGCTCACTATCCCAATCCGCCCAGCATGGTCACATGCTCAATACCTCAATCTTCCCGGCATGGTCATAGGCTCAATATTACAATCCGCCCGGCATGGTCACATACTCAATGTCACAATGAAAGCACATAATACAAGAACACATGGGCATGATCAATAAATATCAAGTTTCATACTCTTGAGCTAGTATAAGTGGCATGTTACGGTGTATGCTTGTGCGAGTGTACTAATACAGCCCAAGACAACAAGTAATATCAAATCCATCGAGTAGCTCATCGGGGCAACACAACAAGTCATGTAAGGTGTATGACATACACGAGAAAAAACACACTATCACATGAATATCGCCAACAAAATGCCCCCCCGGGCCATCGCACATCATCCCTGACATTGCCACCCTTATCTCTCTGATAGCCACCCGTATCACTCCGCCTTGACAATATCATTAGCCACCCGTATCACTCGGATAGCCTCTCGTATCACTCCGTATGATAGCCACCCTTATCGCTTCGCCCGGACAATAACATAATAGATACACGTATCACTCCGTACAATAAACAATAGTGAAATGCCACCCTTATACCCCCATAATATCAACATTTAGATGCCACCCTTATGCTCCGCATAACAACAGCCAATCCATACAACAATTCACATGTGCTAACATCACAACAACACGACATATCAACTCATGCCATAATTGTCCATAGGCCACAACCTTTCCAAAAGAAGCAACAATATCAATGTTTCCACAATATTTATCCCACGACCCAAGCACAATGTGTATAAATCTCAATAACAACAAAATGAATGGGAAAGTAACTCAACAATGAACACCACCACCTTTAAATACAACTTTGATTAAAATAGATTAATTACTTCCAATAACTTCAATATCAATTAATTGCTTAAGGATAAAATCGATAATGAAGATATTTCCATGAAATGGCAAACTTCGGATTCTAGTGTATGAATTAGGCTAACAATGAAAGAGATGGTATAAACTAACAACTACGTCTAAATGCATGAGAATGATCTAGCGACAAAGTACATCATGTAACAACAATTTCAATTAAGAGTAACTCAACAATAAAATATGTGAAGAGGTAACAATTCCAAATAAAGCATATAAGAGTAAACTTGACAAGTAAAGGATGCGATATGCAATAACAACTTGAAATAAAGCATGTGATAGTAAACATGACGAATAAGAGGTATAACATGTGCTAACAATTCCAAATAAATACTTGAAAGAAGCCTAAGAGTCTAAACCGGTTAATTTTCATATATAAACCCGAGTACGCACCCGTCAACTCGCGTAAATGGCTTTCAGATAACACAAATAGCACAAACAACTCAAATCCTAGGGAGTAGTTCCCCCACATAAGGTTAGGCAAGATACTTACCTCAAAAAAAGCCAAATCAATACTCTAAAATGACCTTCGCGTGTGAAACAAACCTCCGGATGGCTCAAATCTAGCCAAAATAACTCAATATCATAAATAAAAATAATAGAAAATAATTCAGGATAATAAAGCTTCGATCTTTAATGAAAACTAAAAAGTCAACTAAAAAAGTCAACCCAACCTTGGGCCCGCACCTCGGAACCCGACAAAATTCACAAAATCCAAACACCTATTCTAATACAAGTCGTACCATACCAAAATTATCCAATTCCAACATCAAATCGACCTTCAAATCCTCATTTAACATTTTTGAAAGTTTTTACAAATTCTCATTTTCTCCAATTCAAATCACTAATTTGATGATAAAAACAAAGATGGAATCATGAAATATAATCAAATTCGGGCAAAGAACACTTATCCCAATCCAAAGTTTGAAAATCTCCTCCAAACTAGCCTAAATCCGAGCTCTCTAACCCAAAAAGTGATAAAATATCAAAAGCCCTCGAAATAGAGTACTTTATATTTTGCCTGGTGATTTATTCATCGCGGACGTGGAAAACTTATTGCGATCGCGAAGCACAAAACATGAACTGCCAACCTTACCTCTACGCGAACGTAACAATGTGGTCCTGAACGCGGTTACCAGGACCACAGCAACATCGCAAATGCGTCTACTCTCCCACGAACGCGTAGAACAAGCCCTGATGACCCCCTTTCAGATTTCCTTGTATGCGATCGCGTATTCCATAATGTGAATGCGTAGACTAAAGTCCTCAAATCTCGCAAATGTGGTCGCCTCTTTGCGATAGAACAAAATGCAGCCTCCACAGAAAACTCTACATGAACGCGGAAGTATAGTCACAAATGCGAATAAGGATACACCAGATGACATAACAGCAATCTAAAATGTGAGAAAATGGTCCGTAGCCCATCTGAAACACACCCGAGTCCCTCAGGACCCATCCAAACATACAAAAAAGTTCCATAACATAATGTGGACCTGCTCGAGGCCTCAAATTACATCAAACAATATCAAAAATATGAATCGTACCTCAAATTGAACTTAATGAACTTATCAATTTTCAACTTCTACAACTTTCGGCGAATTATATCAAATTAACCCGGAATAACGTCAAATATTTCAAGAAAGTCCCAAATGACAAAACGGAGCTATTCTAACTCCCGGAATCACAATCCGTACCTGATATCAATAAAGTCAACTCTTGGTCAAACCTCTCAACCTTCCAATCCTTCAACTTTTCCAACTTTCGCCAAAATGCATCAAATCAACCCACAGACCTCCAAATCCAAATCTGAGCATACGCCTAAGTCCAAAATCACCATACGAAGCTGTTGGAATCATCAAAACACACTTTCAAAGTAGTCTACATAAAAGCCAAACTCCAGTCAACTCTTACCTCTTAAGCTTCACCGAACTCGACCACATACGCAAGTCACAATACATAATACGAAGATGCTCGAGACCTTAAGCCACCAAAGGGGATGTTATTTCTCAAAATGATCGATCAGGTCATTACACTATTGCAAAGAAAAATCTTATAATTATAAAAGTAGACACATGAAATTGAGACATGATGTCGTAAAACAGTTGTTAAGAGATGGAATAATTTCCATTGACTATATGAAGTCAGTGCTAAATTTGGTCGATCCTTTGACTAAACCTATGGGAAGAAAATTAATTCTTCAAACCTCAAGAGAGATGGGGTTAAGTGTAACATATTGTCAATAGAGATGGTAAGCCAACCTATGAGATTAGAGATCCCGTATAAAAGGTTCATATCGGTAATGACAAGTCGATATTGACATCGAAGCACTAAAAGAATGCTTAACTGCTACTAATTGAGAGAATGAGTTATAACTCTTAATGAATTCATATTCCTTATGGATGGTGTATTTAAAAGCAGTACACACTTGATGAATTCACATATATGAGAGTGGAATGCGGTCGCTCCTATGAGATTTTGGCCTAATCTCTAGAGCTCTCATGAATAATCAGGCACACGCGTGGCCTATTTGCGTAAAACCGCGTTGAACAACAAAATTGTAAGGGTCAAAATGTGATTGATAAGATCTCTATCTAGTATTTAGTACTAAGAATAATTGGTTTATAGAAATATAATATATCACCATTAGTTCTGCAAGTCAAATTTTATGGGTCTAAGTTTGGTTCATAGTCCAAAAGACACCAAACCTACTACATTTGGTCCATACAAATCGAGCAAGTTTATTCTTCTATTTTTTAAAATAATAAAATAATCTTTTGAAATGTGGGGGATATTTTTGTGTAAATTATTTCAAACAATTATTTTTTAAGTGAAAAGATAAACAATTTGGTGTCTTCTTTATAAACACTTATGACCAAGTGGCATGGCCTTCAACAAGTAGCAAGACTTTCAACAAGTGGCAAGCCTTTCAATAAGTGACCCTTCATGAAAAAGTACTTACAAATAGGCTCAAACATTTGAAGAAATAGCATCAGACAAGAAGTCTTCACTCTTTCCTCCTTCCAACATTTCCCATGTTTCCTCCTCCTTTTTATATTTTCCCGAGTCTAAGAAAGGGATATGGCATTGTTATCGATTTACATCGTGATGTAAGTTACTCTTATTCTACTTACCTAACTCTATCACATCCTATATTGTAGGTGCAAGAGTCATTTGTAAGAAAAATGAGCTTATATTATTAAATATTTTATTTATATTTAAATATTAGAATTTGATGATAGTCCATAAACGTGAGCCCAATTATAAGTGTGATAATTAGTTATTAGGTTGTGCACTTTATGTGCTTGGGTGGGTCTGGTATGGCGGTGAGTATAGGCTCAACACGATGAGGTCTGTAATGGGATGGCCTATAAGAGTTTTATTAATTACAGCTAGGTCCGCACTCTATCCCTTATAAAATTACATAGTCAGAGTTATTTCAGAATATTTATTGTGTGTGGTAGTTGTCTCATCGACGCCGCCATTATAAAGTCCGAAATTTACTTTTTTAGTCACCTATTAATTTTGTTATTTAATAAAAATATTTTAACATTGTACTAATATTGAAAGGGTAACTATTGGTTTTAAAAAGGTGTCAGTTGGCAAAGGTTGAGTATGTTACTTCTAACATACACCTAAAAAGATTTATAAATACCCCATGCCTTTCCAAAACGAAAATCATTAGAAAAATAACAGTCTTTCATCTTCTTCTCTTTCTACTATCTACAATTCACAAAGTTTGTTCTAGTAAAAATTCGAGTTAATTGTCGATACTCCAATTTAGAGGTGTTGTAGAATCCTGGGGAAATTCTTCCATAATCCCTGCAGCAACAAAATAAGGAGGCATAAATTCCTTAAGGACAGTGACTACACTATCAAGGCCTAATTATTTTGTCTCATATTATGTTATTTTTTTTAACAAAAACAACAATACTATTTGAGATTAAAAAAATTTTATGTACAACGGTGCAACTCTTTAATGTCGTTGAATTGAAAGTGTTGGCATTTGTCCTAAACACGTTGGTGTCTTTCAAAGGATTGAAAATCACTATTTCAAAACATCGAACCAAGTAAACTTTGTGATGTTATGGAATTGGCTAAGACTCTGCCTTTGCAAAGACGGTTCGTGACTGCTCATATTGCGAAAAGAGTCGTTGGCGTTGGGTTAAAGAAATTCTTTTGTGTTAGGGTTGTGGCAATAGGGCAGTATCGTGGATAAAGTATTCCTTTTTCACGCAGGGTCCGAGGAAGGACCGCACCCAAGAGGGTGTAATATAGGTAGTCTACCATGATGCAAGCCTCGGTGACTAATTTCACGGCTCGAATTCGTGACCTATAGGTCACACAGACACAACTTGAATGTTGGTCCACAGCTCCCCCTTCGAGTATGGAAATAGTTATACTAAATATTTCATCCAGAAAGAAATTTTATCCCATATGGTTTCTTGTTTCTTGTTGTTCTGTTCCAATTAGAATGGAACATAGGGACTTTGTAGTCCAGTAAGACAAATGACATCTGCAAAAGTAGGATTTTGTACCCTTCTTTAATCTTGTTTCCTCCAGTTGCAAAGAAAGGAACCCAAATGCTTTAGACATACTTCTGTTGCTAAGTTAAGGGCTCTTACTATTAAGCTTGGCACTTACAAAAAATGCCCTAATAACACCATGCACAAGCGTCTTCACCGTATATTGCATATGGCGAACGAACTAAACAATGTAGTCATAAGATGACCGACGAGCAACAAGTCCAAGCTGTATTTCATTTCGTACCCCAATGTTGACCCACAATTTAGCTTTAAAATTATGGAAGATGCTAAGCGTTATCTAAAACTTGAGGAAGAGTGCATCGAAATAGAAAAGCTACTATAAGTCTATAGTGTATCTCTACACAAGAAGGGGAAGGGATAAGTGTAAAAGAAGCCTAAGCTTGATTTAAAAAAGCTTCTTTTTTTTATCTTAAAAGATACTGAATGTGGCTAAAGCTCAAGTGCTTCAACTGCTAGAATAAGGGACACCTTGCTCATGATATCCCGAGTCTATGAAATGGATATGGCTTTGTTATCGATTTATATTGTGATGTAAGTTACTCTTGTTCTGCTTACCTAACTCTGTCACATCCTATATTGTAGACTCAAGTGCCATTTGTAAGAAAAATATGCTTATATTATTAAATATTTTATTTATATTTAAATATCTGGATTTGATGATAGTCCATAAACGTAAGCCCAATTATAAGTGTGATAATTAGTTATTAGGATATGCACTTTATGTGCTTGGTTGGGTCTAGTATGGTGGTGAGTATAGGCACAAGTCGATGAGGTCCGTAATGGAATGACCAATAAGAGTTTTATTAATTACAGCTAGGTCCGCTCTCTATCCCTTATATAAATACATAGTTAGAGTTATTTCAGAACATTTGTTGTTTGTGGTAGTTATCCCATTAACTCCACCATTAAAAATTCCGAAATTTACTTTTTTAGTCACTTATTAATTTTGTTATTTAATAAAATATTTTAAATTATTAAAACGTTTTAACATTTTACTAATTTTAAAAAGGTGACTATTGAATTTAAAAGGGTTGCATGTTGGCAAAGGTTGAGTTAGTTAATTCTAACATACACCTAAAAGGGTTTATAAATATCCCATTCCTCTCCACAACGAAAATCATCAGAAAAACAACAGTTTTCCATCTTCTTCTCTTTCTGCTATCTACAATTCACAAAGTTTGTTCTAGTAAAAATTCGAGTTAATTACTGATACTCGAAATTCAGAGGCGTTGTAGAATCCTTGAGGAATTATGCCACAATCTATGTCGCAACGAAATTGGGAGGCTTAAATTCCATAAGGACAGTGACTACACTATCGAGGCTTAATTATTTCATCTTATATTCTATTGTTTTTTCTAACAAAAACAACAGTACTATTTTAGATTAAAATATTTCAATGTACTATGGTGAAACTCTTTAATGTTATTGAATTGAAAGTGTTGGTGTTTGGCCTAAACACGTTGGTGTCTTTCAAACGATTGAAAATCACTATTTCAAAACTTCAAATCAAGTAAACTTTGTGATGCTATGGAATTTGCTAAGACTCTGCCTTTACAAAGACGGTTCGTGACTGGTCATATCGCAAAAAGAGTCGTTGTTGGGCGTCAGATGAACCAACACTAATTTGAGTTATTTCTACTGTTTAATAACCAGTCAATTCATTAGTTTATAAATTTGTTTTGGCATTGGGTTCAAGAAATTCTTTCGTTTCAGGGTGTTGGCAATAGGGCACTCTAGTGGATAAAGTATCCCTTTTTCACGCAGGGTTCGGGGAAGGATCGCACCCCAAGAGGGTGTAATATAGGGAGTCTACCGTGATGCAAGCCTCGATGACTAATTTCATGGCTCGAATTCATGACCTATAGGTCACACAGACACAACTTGAATGTTGCTCCAAAACTCTCCCTTCGAATTATGGCAATAGTTATACTAAATCTTTCATCCATAAAGTAATTTTATCCGATATGGGTTCATGTTTCTTGGTGTTCTATTCCAATTAGAATGGAACATAGGGGTTTTGTAGTCCCATAAGACAAATGACATCTGCAAAAGCAGGATTTTATACCTTTCTTTAATACTGTTTCCTCCAGTTGCAAAGAAAGGAACCCAAATGTTTTAGACATACTTCTGTTGCTAAGCTAAGGGTTCTTACTATTAAGCTTGACACTTAAAAAAAGGCCCTAATAATACCTTGCACAAGTATCTTCACCATATATCGCATATGGCGAACGAACTAAACAATGTAATCATAAGATGACCGACAAGCAACAAGTCCAAGGTGTGTTTCATTTCGTACCACAAAGTTGACCCACAATTTAGCATTAAAATTATGGAAGATGCTAAGCGTTATCTAAAACTTGAGGAAGAGCGCCTCGAAATGGAAAAGCTACTATAAGTCTATAGTAGGTCTCTATACAAGAAGGGGAAGGGATAAGTGTAAAAGAAGCCTAAGCTTGATTTAAAAAGCTTTATTTTTATCTTAAAAGATGCTGAATGTGTCTAAATCTCAAGTTCTTCAACTTCCAGAACAAGGGACACCTTGCTCATGATTTTCCGAGTCTAAGAAAGGGATGTGGCTTTGTTATCGATTTACATTGTGATGTAAGTGACTCTTGTTCTGCTAACCTAACTCTGTCACATCCTATATTATAGACTCAACAGCCATTTGTAAGAAAAATGAGCTTATATTATTAAATATTTTATTTATATTTAAATATCCGAGTTTGATGATAGTCCATAAACGTGAGCCCAATTATAAGTGTGAAAATTAGTTATAATATTGTGCACTTTATATGCTTGGGTGGGTCTAGTATGGCGGTGAGTATAGGCTCAACTCGATGAGGTCCGTAATGGGATGGCCCATCAGAGTTTCATAAATTACAGTTAGGTCCACTCTCTAGCCCTTATATAAAGACATAGTCAGAGTTATTCTAGAACAGCTGTTGTGTGTGTGATAGTTGTCTCATTGACGCCGCCATTAAAAAGTCCGAAATTTACTTTTTTAGTCACTTATTAATTTTGTTATTTAATAAAAATGTTTTGAATTATTAAAATATTTTAACATTTTACTAATTTTGAAAAGGTGACTATTGGTTTTAAAAAGGTGCCTGTGGGAAAGGTTGAGTCTGTTAATTCTAAGAGATACCTAAAAGGGTTTATAAATACCCCATTCCTCTCCAAAACAAAAATCATCAGAAAAAAATAGTTTTCCATCTTCTTCTCTTTCTGCTATCTACAATTCACAAAGTTTCTTCTAGTAGGAATTCAAGTTAAATACTGATACTCGAATTTCAGAGGTGTTGTAGAATCCTAGAGGAATTCTTTCATAATCCTTGCAGCAACGAAATTGAGAGGCTTAAATTCCTTAAGGATTGTGACTACACTATCAAGGCCTAATTATTTCTTCTAATATTCTATTATTTTTTCTAACAAAAACAAAAGTATTATTTGAGATTAAAATTATTCTATGTACTATGGTGCAACTCTTTAATGTCGTTGAAATGAAAGGGTTGGCGTTTGGCCTAAACACGCTGGTGTCTTTCAAACTATTGAAAATCACTATTTCAAAACTTCGAACCAAGTATACTTTGTGATGTTGTGGAATTTTCTAAAACTCTGCCTTTACAAAGATGGTTTGTGACCGCTCATATCACAAAAAGAGTCGTTGTTGGGCGTCAGATGAACCAACGGTTATTCGAGTTATTTCTACTATTTAATAACTAGTCAATTCATTATTTTTAAATTTGTTTTGGCATTGGGTTCAAGAAATTCTTTCATGCTAGGGTGTTGGCAATAGGGTAGTCCATGGATAAAGTATGCCTTTTTCACACAGGGTCCGGGGAAGGACCGCACCCCAAGAGGGTATAATATAGGCAGTCTACCGTGATGCAAGCCTCAGTGACTAATTTCAAAGCTCGAATCCGTGACCTATAGGTCACATAGACACAACTTGAATGTTTGTCCAAAGCTCCCCCTTCGATTATGGCAATAGTTATACTAAATATTTTATACAGAAAGTAATTATTTTCGATATAGGTTCTTTTTTCTTGTTGTTCGGTTCCAATTAGAATGGAACATAGGGACTTTGTAGTCCCGTAAGACAAATGACATCTGCAAAAGCAGGATTTTGTACCCTTCTTTAATCTTGTTTCCTCCGGTTACAAAGAAAGGAACCCAAGTGCCTTAGACATACTTTTGGTTCTAAGTTAAGGTATCTTAGTAGTAAGCTTGACACTTATAAAAAATGCCCTAATAACACCATGCACAAGTGTCTTCACCGTTGATGGTAGGCTATAATTGCGTATTTTAGTCGCTTATCGCACTTTATTTTACTGCACTTTTATTGTGTTTGAGCTTTAATCGTTAGTATTTTGTACTTATTGTGTGCTTATCCTTGTAGGAGTGATTCTGAGCTAAGTAGATATTATGTAATGAATTTGAGTGATTTGGAGCTTTGAAGTATGTATAAAAGTCAAAGGGATTAAGTCAGGAACATGTTCGGGGGTCGAGGACCAAGTCTGGACGACAAAACACAAGCAAAAGCAGTACTCTGAGAAATTTGCACTAGTGCGGCGTGTGGGGTGGCGCGTGGTGTGTGGGGTGGCGCGTGGTGCGTGGGGTGGCGCGGCTGCCCATTTTCCTGTTGTCTGTCAGAAATCAACTCTCCGGATTCCCCTACTAATGCCCCACATGACGCGTTGCCCCATGTGGGCGCGCCTGTGCAAGTTTTACAGAGTGAATATCCTATTTCTACTAGAAAAAGGTGATTTCGTCTGAGCACGACCCTACATGGTATAAATACATGGGAAAATATTTTTTTCCAGACTTTTGACACATATACGACCTAAGAAGGCTAAGGAGGAGTTGGAAGAGCAAAAACACAAGGATTTCATCATTCCTTCCTCACTCAAGACACGAATTTGGATTGAATTTATATTTTTCTATAGTTTAACTTTATTTGTGATGAATTTCTCCATATATATGGAGTAGTTCTCTTTATGGTTTGATGAATTTGGTGTATTGATGATTGTTTGTGGATTATAACTTTAGTTTTATGTATTAAAGCATTTTTGGATGATTTAACTGTTGCATTTATATTCACTTGTTCATGTAATTGAGAGAGGCATAACTTGTGATATCTTTGCATTATATTGCTGGTTGAGTTCATTAATTCCTCTAAGTAATCGAAAGAGGCTAGTAGAATTATTGATTAAACCTAGTTAGAAGAATAATCGAAAGAGGTTTTTCTAAAGACCAATCCACTACGCATTCTTGCATATTTTTAGGTGCTTAAATTGGTTCATCTTGTGAGGTTAAAACGTAATCGAGAGAAGAGTTTTTACTGAACAGTTGAATTAACAGTTGAGTGAATTTGAGAGACTCACTTGAACATTAGAAGTGCATTATCTAGAGTTAGATCCCAAACAATTATCTTGCACCTATCCAATCAACCCTTATTTCCTCCCATTGATAACTTCCTTGCTTATCTTTGTTTCGATTGTCATTAGTCAATAGCTTTAGATTATTAGTTAATTTTAGTTATAAATCATATAAATCTCAATTGTTGATCATCTTGGATAGCAATCAAGCTAGAAACTACGAGAATACTCTTTAAATCCAATCCCTGTGGATACGATATTTTACTATACTATATTTGACTAGCGAGCAGAATTTAAGTGTATGTATTGCACTCGTCAACCGTATATCACATATGGAGAATGAACAAAATAATGTAGTCATACGATGACCGACGAGCAACAAGTCCAAGTTGTGTTTCATTTTGTACCCCAAAGTTGACCCACAATTTAGCATTAAAATTATGGAAGATGCTAAGCGTTATCTAAAACGTGAGGAAGAGCGCTTCGAAATGGAAAAGCTACTATAAATCTATAGTGGATCACTACACAATAAGGGGAAGGGATAAGTGTAAAAGAAACCTAAGCTTGATTTAAAAAAGCTTTTTTTAATCTTAAAAGATACTAAATGTGGCTAAAGCTCAAGTGCTTCAAATGCCAGAACAAGGGACACCTTGCTCATGATTTTCCGAGTTTAAGAAAGGGATATGGCTTTGTTATCAATTTACATCATGATGTAAATAAATCTTATTCTGCTTACCTAACTCTATCACATCCAATATTGTATACTCAAGAGCCATTTGTAAGAAAAATGAGCTTATAATATTAAATATTTTATTTATATTTAAATATCCGAGTTTGATGATAGTCCATAAACGTGAGCCCAATTATAAGTGTGATAATTAGTTATTAGGCTGCGCACTTTATGTTCTTGGGTGGGTCTAATATGGCGGTGAGTATAAGCTCAACTCGATGAGGTCTGTAATGGGATGGCCCATCAGAGTTTCATTAATTACAGCTAGGTTCACTCTATAGCCCTTATATAAACACATAGTGAGATTTATTTCAGAACATTTGTTGTGTGTGGTAGTTGTCCCATTGACGCCGCCATTAAAAAGTCTGAAATTTACTTTTTTAGTCACCCATTAATTTTGTTATTTAATAAAAATATTTTAAATTATTAAAATATTTTAACATTTTACTACTTTTGAAAAAGTGACTATTGGTTTTAAAAAGGTGCCTATTGGCAAAGGTTGAGTCTGTTAATTCTAACAGACACCTAAAAGGGTTTATAAATACCCCATTCCTCTCCAAAACAAAAATCATTAGAAAAACAACAGTTTTTCATCTTCTTCTCTTTCTGCTATCTACAATTCACAAAGTTTGTTCTAGTGAAAATTCGAGTTAATTGTTGATACTCCAATTTTAGAGGCGTTGCCTGGAGGAATTCTGCCATAATCCCTGCAGCAACGTAATTGGAAGGCTTAAATTTCTTAAGGACGGTGACTACACTATCAAGGCCTAATTATTTCATCTCATATTTTGTTATGTTTTCTAACAAAAACAATAGTACTATTTGAGATTAAAATATTTCTATGTACTATGGTGCAACTCTTTAATGTCGTTAAATTAAAAGTGTTTGCATTTAGCCTAAACACATTGGTGTCTGTAATGATCTAGCCAGTCGTTTTAAGTGTATTAGTCCCGATCCCCTTAATTATGCTTCCTCTATGCTATATTCTGGTCATATAACGTGACGGGGTGGTTGGTTTTGGTTTCGGGTGAGTTTCGGAGTGAAATGGGACACATAGTCCCTAAGTTGAAAGGTTAAGTCGTAGGAGTTGACCGTAGTTTAACTTGAGTGAAGATAACTCTAAAATGGAGTTTTGACGATTTCAATAGCTCTGTATGGTGAGTTTGGTCTTAGGAGTGTGTCAGAATGTTGGTGTGGAGGTCCGTAGGTTGTTTTGGCATGATTTGGCGAAAGTTGGAAAGTTGGAAGATTTTAGAAAGTTTGACCGAGAGTTGACTTTATTGCTATCGGGGTCAGATACCGATTATGAAAGTTTGAATAGGTCTGTAATGTCATTTATAACTTGTGTACAAAATTTGAGGTCAATCGGAGTTAGTTTGGTGTGAACCGGCATTAGTTTCGAAATTCAGAAGTTCATAATTTCTTAGGCTTGAATTTGGGTTGTGATTCGTAGAATTTATGTTGTTTGATGTGATTGTTGGCCTCTAGTAGGTCCATTAGGTATTTTGGAACTAGTTGGTATATTCGAACGGGGCCCTGGAGGGTAATTCGGATCGAATCCGGGGCAATTTGGACTGGTTGAATTTTGCTGAAGGTTGGCAGCTTCAGGTATCTTCGCACCTGCGGAGGGATTGGCCGCAGGTGCAGACTCACAAAAGTGAGCAATTGGCCGCAGATGCGGAGTCGGTCCTGCCCAGCTGGGGTCACAGGAGCGGAAATGTCAAGCCCCGAACTTGGGGGCGAGACCGGTACTCGGTGCCTCACCTATCCTCGTGTACCAACTTGCGACTAAGGGACTCTGAACATATAATGTCATACTTTGGACATGGGCCACATTACAAGACAATTGAATACTGACTAAATATCAATAAAAAGCTGTGTCGACAAGGCCATCATAACTACTACAAGTGACAATCCAACAAAATGTACATAAAAGGCCTACAAGCCCAACATATTGCATTAACTGACAGGATATGTCTACAAGCCTCTACTGATGGATATATTGTGATCGAAACAAGGCTCTGACCTACTCATAACATATATATACAAAGATGTACGTAAAGCTCTAAACCCGGCAACTTCGAAAGGTATGGAGCTTACCGATCAGACTGAACTTGGGCAACACCTAATAAGGAGGTCTACCCATCTGTCTGTCTGAACCTGCACGCATGAAATGCAGCTCCCCCGAAAAAGGGATGTCAGTATAAAATAATGTACCGAGTATGTAAGGCACTATACTGAAAGATAAAACTGAACTTATAATATAATAACTGAAAGAAACTGGAAGTCAATGATAATCTGAAGATATGCTTACTTGCTAATACTGACTCAACTCTCTCAATATAGTAAGTAAAATAGATGTCCGGCCTTATAAGGCTCGGTATATATATATATAACTGATCTACCGTAGTAGGCTCGCTCATAGGAGCTCGGCCATACTAGGCTATGTATCTCGGCCAACTGGGCTCGCTCATAGGCGCTCGGCCACAGTAAGCTCGATATATAACTTACCATCTGATTAGAGGTTGCCCAATAGGGGCCTGCCCATCGATTATAGTTTGGTGGTAATGAAAATACTGTAATACTGTCTATATAGACTTTTTGCTCTCTTGACTGGAAAAAGAAAATACTCAATTGAATATGAAGTCCCGATAAGGAGAATATTGTAACTTACAAGACTAGGAAAATATACGTAAATTTCGGGACATGAATTTTTTCTTTATACCTCGTTATCAAACTTGTGCAATTACGAGATCATGCAAAATGAAGGAAGAGCTTAGCCTTAACATACCTGGAGTAGGGATAAATCCGTATGATATTCTTGAGAAAAGGTTGCACCGTACTCCCTTAGAATCGCAAAATCTCACGTTGCTAAGGTGCTAAGAAATCTTGTTGGAATTTTGGTTGCTAACGTTGGAATTCTTATAGATGTTATGAATTCTTCTTTGTTTTGTAACCCTTTCAATAAGAAATCTTTATCAGATTACTACTTGAATATCTAATGTCCAAAGAAGCCAAAATGCCCATTTCTTTAAGTCTTTACACGTAGAAGGATTTAGTGTTTAGTATGTGACACTTTAGCTTGCCACCTTTCTTTGTGAATAATGACTCATTTAATTGATCCACCTTGCTGCCATGTTTTAGCATTTAAGCTTATCCATAATTCTAGTTAATTATCCACTAATCTCCTGATTAACTTGTCAATCTCCCACTAATCAATAATTAACCAATTACTCACATACTTAAGAATTATCCCAAATTACTTAAAATATTGCTCATTTTTAGCATACCTTATACACCTCACTATCATGGCCATGTGGTACCTTGTATGGTACTAGTCCATAAATACCGGATATTTTAGCTCGGGCCATATTTTATCCCAAAATGTCAAACTTCGACAAAATTTATTTTCATCAATTTTCTTACCCTCTCACCTTCACCAATTTACTCATCACTTGTTTAAAATAGCATAATGCTTATAATGACGAAATAATTTCATTCCCGAACTTGCGTCGATTAACTTACGACGAAACTTTATCGTACGAAAATGTGGGATGTAACAGGAAAATGTTCCGCAACTTCGCTTCTATGATGGAGACGGACAGAGGAGCGACGGTGGTCGTAGGTGCGACGCTTGTTCCACAGGTGCGCATGTGCAGATGCGAGCCTTTTTTCGCAGAAGCGGATTCCTTGGTCTTATGTGAAATCCGCACCTGCGATGCTTTTTCCGCAGGTGCGGAGTTGCAAAAGCGACACAAAGGTCGCAGAAGCGATTTAAATGGCAGAAAAGGGGAATTTCGAGGGTCAGTTTTCATAATTCATTTTGAGATTTTGGGAGCTCGGTGGGAGACAAATTTTCGAGGGTTCTTCAAGAAAAACTTTGGGGTAAGGAATTCTAACTCGTTTTTGATTATTCTACATGAATCTGTTCATGATTTCATCATTAAATTAGTGTTTTGGAGTTTAAAATTGGGAAAACCTAGTAGAAACTCCTTAGGCTAAAGTTTTGAGTTTTGAAATGCGAATTGAGGTCGGATTTTAATAATTCTTATATGGTTGGACTCGATATCGAATGGGTTTTCGGTTTTTATAATTCTGGTCGGGTTCCGAGACGCGGGACCGAGGTGGCTTTTTGGGTCGATTTTTCAATTCTTTGTAAAGATCGTAATTTCATTGTTTGAATTAGTGTCCTATAGTTATATTTATAGTATGAAATAGCTTTGGCTAGATTCGAGCCGTTCGAAGTTGGAAAATCAAGGGAAAGGCCTTCTAGTTGATTGATTTACCGTGGTTTGAGGTAAGTGACTTGTCTAACCTTGTTGGAGGAAATTCCCCCTTAGGATTTGGTATTGTTGTGATAATTGTGATATGTGAAAGCCGTGTACGCAAGGTGACGAGTGTGTATACATGTTAAATGTTGAAATTTTTTGTTTTTAGCTATGTAGTTTCCTATCATGCTTTAATTGAGTTACTTTAACATGTTATAGTCATCATATTTAGTCTAATTTCACATGTCTACTAGTCTTATCTCTTATTTGTAAATTGTCCTACATGTTTAGTTGAAGTACTTGTTTCTTTTATTCCGTATTCATTATTTAACTATTGAATTCTTTACTTGAAATTGCTATTCTTGGAATATCTTGTTGTTGAGTTGCGTATTGAGTTGCAAAGGTCGTGGTTCCTATTGAGGCAAAGTGTAAGTTATGAAATATCATTTTATTGAGTTACTCTCTGGTTTTTATTGCTGAGACTTTGTGTACATTGTGGTTGAGTCTTGGGCTCCTTGTTATGAAATTCTGTTATTGTTTGGCTTTTCTGGCAAGTTGTGATATTGGGCACTAGAGGTGCGAATTATGATATGTTGTGGCATTAATACGCATGCAGTGGTATAAGATTTGGGTGTTGAAATGCATGCAGTAAGATAAGGTGGGCTTTATACACGTGGCTAGTAAGGAAATAACTAGAAGCCATGTGGTGTGATAAGGTGGGCTAAAATGCGGGATGCTATTTCGGGAAAAATAATTTTCAAAACTAAATGTAAAGGCTCCCGTAGTGAAATAAGGAAATGACTGTGAGTTACGTTTATGATTTGGGACTACGAGGCGGTACCTCGATAGTGGCGCTTGTTGATCTTCCTTTATTTACTGTATTTTTCTTAGTTGTTTGTTTCCTTAACGTGTAAATCCTTATTTCCTTCCATGTTGTATTACTGCCTTGATTTTGTGTTGTTCACTTTTGGTAAATTCCTTATTGTTTCATTTCTAATGTATTTATTAGTATATCGTTATATCTTTCATCTTGTTTCTTATCATCTCTAGTAGGGCTTTGACCTGACCTCGTCACTACTCTACCGAGGTTAGGCTTGGCACTTACTGGGTACCGTTATTGTATACTCATACTACGTTTCTGCACATCATTTTGTGCAGATCTAGGTACAACTTATCAGTCCCGGCACTAGTGAGCTGAGTTTGCATTTGGACATTTCAAGGTACACATGCCCGCGTCTGCATGCCTAGGAGTCCCCTTCTATCCCTTCTTATATTTTCCATCCTTATTAGACACAGTTGTATAGGAATGATTTGGCATTGTCATAGAGCTAGTGACTTGTATTATGCCAAGTTCTAGGCTATTGTATACACTTTGAGATGTAGAGATTTCCCTTTATATATATGCTGTTGAGTTTTGAGATTTTAGATTATTGTTTTCATTCACTTATGCATGTTTGTTAGGCTTACCTAGTCTTAGAGACTAGGTGTCGTCACGACATCCTACAGAGGGAAGTTGGGGTCGTGACAAGTTGGTATCAGAGCTCTAGGTTCATAGGTGTTATGAGTCACAAGCATGTTTAGTAGAGTCTCGCGGATCGGTACGGAGATGCATGTACTTATCTTGGGGAGGCTATGGAACTTTTAGGAAAAGCTTCACTTCTTTGATTCCCTATCGTGCGAAATTGTTGACTTCGGGATTCTAAATTTCTGTCTTTTTATTCTCTCACAGATGGAGAGGATATGTACAGTTGGATCAGATGACCAGACACTCGCACCCCCTGCTAGAGCCGCGAGAGGTCGAGGACATCCACGTGGTGCAGCCAGAGCACCTGCACGAGCTGCTACAGAGGAGCCAGTAGTAGCTCTAGTTGGAGAGCATGCACCTCACATGCCTATTACTGCCCTAACACTCCAGGAGACCCTCCCCTAGTTTCTGAGCACATTCTGCACTTTAGCTCCGGCAGGGTTGATCCCACTTGCTCCTGCCACATATCAGGTCAGGGGAGGAGCACAAACTCCTGTCGCCCATACCCTAGAGCAGTGAGTTCAGGTTGACCATGTCCCATAGGTCATACCAGTGCAACTGGTCACCCCAGTTCAGCCCGAGGTTAAGGCAGCAGCTTCTAAGGGGGAGCGGCTCAGGCTTGAGAGGTACAAGAAGTGCCACCCTCCTACTTTCAACAGTTTGGCATCAAAGGATGCCTAGGGTTTTCTTGAGGAGTAGCAGTCTAGTGGGGTTGCTTTTACTACTTTCCAGTTTAAGGGAGCGACTTATTAGTGGTGGCGAGCATATGAGTTGGGTAGTCCGGCCGAGGCAGCTTCACTCACTTGGACTCAGTTCTCAGATATGTTCTTGAGGAAGTTTGTTCCCCAGAGTCTCATAGATGCATGGCACTCAGAGTTTGAGCAATTGCGCCATTAGAATATGCGGTCTGGTTCAGTGATTTGTCCAGGCATGCACCGCCTTGGTTGCTACTGTTAGAGAGTGAGTCCATCGATTTATCAAGGGTCTCAACCCTGGTATCATATTTAGCATGGACCAAGAGTTAGATATGGACATCGCATACCAGCAGGTAGTGCAGATCGCCAGGAGATTAGAGGGTGTGTGGGCTCGGTAGAGAGAGGAGAGGGAGGCCAAAAGGCCTCAAGATTCTGGCACATACAGTGGTATGCGTGCCCCGGTTGCAGCTCGTCATGGTAGGGGCTATGTGAGTCGCCCTGTTCATTCAGCACTTCCAGCTTCCAGCGGTATTCCGGCCACTCCTAGGCCACAGGCTCCCTATTATGCACCGCCATTGTCTAGTGCACATCCTACATGGGGTGCTTTCAGTGGTCGGTCTAGCCGATCAGGCCCGAGCCATTCACATCAGCCACATCCTCCGAGAGCCTTTTTTGAGTATGGTGACACTCGTCATATAGTGAGGGATTTCCCTAGATTCAGGAAGGGCACACCTCCATAGACTACTCAGGCTCTGTGTGCTCCAACGGATCCTCAGGCTTCTCAGGCCATGGGTACCGCACCAGTTGCCACTCCACCTGCGCAGCTAGCTATAGGTGGGGGTCGGGCAGGTAAAGGTTACCCTAGAGGGGTAGTCCATGCTAGATATTTTGCTCTTCCTGCTAGGACGGAGGCAGTTGCATCTGACTCAGTTATCACAGGTATTGTGTCCGATCTATCATAGAGATGTATTAGTCTTATTTTATCTAGACTCCACTTATTCATATGTGTCGTCTTACTTTGCTCCGTATTTGGGTGTATCATGTGATTCTTTGAGCTTTCCTATCTATGTGTCCATAACTGTGGGAGATTCCCTTGTTGTTGACCGTGTGTATCGATTGTGTTTAGTTGTTGTTAGTGGTTTTGAGACCCGAGTTGATCTATTATTGCTCAGTATGGTAGATTTTGATATTGTTCTGGGCATGGACTGGTTATTTCCCTATCATGCTATTCTTGACTATCACACCAAGACAGTATCACTGGCTATGCCAGGTGTACCACGGTTAGAGTGGAGAGACACTTTAGATTATATTCCTAGCAGGGTTATCTCATTTCTAAAGGCTTAGTGGATGGTTGACAAGGGGTGTGATGTGTATCTATCATATGTGAGAGATGTCAGTGTTGATACTCCTACCGTTGAGTTAGTTCCGGTAGTGAGGGATTATCCAAATGTATTCCTGGCGGATCTTCTGGGTATACCGCCCGACAGAGATATCGATTTTGGTATTGATTTATTACCGGGAACTCAGCCCATTTCTATTCCTCCATATCATATGGCCCCACCAGAGTTGAAGGAGTTAAAGGAGCAGTTGTAGGAGTTGCTTGATAAGGGTTTCATTCAGCCCAATGTATCACCTTGGGGCCTTGTTTATAAAGAAGAAGGATGGTTCTATGTGCATGTACATTGATTATTGCCAGTTGAACAAGGTTACAACGAAGAACAGGTATCCGTAGCCACATATTTATGACTTATTTGACCTGCAACAGGGTGCTAGAGTGTTCTCCAAGATTGACTTGTATTCAGGCTATCATCAGTTGAAGATTCGGGAGACAAATATCTCGAAGACTACCTTCAAGACTCGATATGGTCATTACGAGTTCCTTGTGATGTCTTTTGGGCTAACCAACGCCCCAACAACATTCATGCACTTGATAAACAGTGTATTCCGGCCTATCTTGACTCATTCTTCATTGTGTTTATTGATGATATTCTGGTGTACTCCCAGAGCCGGGAGGATCATGAGCAGCACCTCAGGACCGTGCTTCAGACCTAGAGAGAAAAGAAGTTATATGCAAAAGTTTGAAAGTATGAATTCTAGCTTGATTCGATAGCATTTTTGGGCCATATAGTGTCGAGAGAGGGGATCAAGGTGGATCAGAAGAAGATTTAAGCAGTGCAGAGTTGACCGAGATCGTCTTCAGCTACATAGATCCGAAGTTTTCTTAGTTTGGTGGGGTATTACTATCGATTTGTAGAGGGTTTCTCATCTATTGTTGCACCTATGACCAGATTGACTCAGAAGGGTGCTTCATTTAGGTGGACTGAGGAGTGTGAGGAGAGCATTCAAAAGCTCAAGACAACTTTGACTACAGCCCCAGTGTTAGTATTGCCTTTAGGTTTGGGGTCTTATACTATGTACTGTGATGCATCGCGTATTGGTCTCGGCATGGTGTTGATGCAGGATAGTAGGGTGATTGCCTACGCGTCTAGACAGCTGAAGGTGCATGAGAAGAACTATCCTATCCACGACCTTGAGTTAGTAGCTATTGCTCATGCCTTGAAGATCTGGCGGCACTATTTGTACAGTGTCCCTTGTGAGGTCTACACCGACCACCAGAGTCTACAACATCTATTCAAACAAAGAATCTTAACTTGCGACAGCAGAGGTGATTAGAGTTGCTTAAGGACTATGATATCACCATTCTATATCATCCCGGGAAGGCCAATGTGGTGGTTGATGCCTTGCGTTGCAAGGTAGAGAGTTTGGGTAGCTTAGCATATCTACCAGTAGTAAAGAATCCATTAGACTTGGATGTTCAAGACTTGGCCAACCAGTTTGTTAGATTGCATGTTTTTGAGCCAAGTCAAGTTTTGGCTTGTGTGGTTTCTCGGTTTTCTCTTTATGATCGTATCAGAGACTGTCAGTATGACGATCTCCATCTACTTGTCCTCAAGGAAACGGTTTAGCACGGCAATGACAAGGAGGTCACTATCAGGGATGATGGTATTACGGATGCAGGGTAGGCTATATGTGCCTAAATTAGATGGTTTGCATGCGTTGATCCTACAAGAGGCTCACAGTTCGTGGTACTCCATTCACCCGGGTGCCGCAAAGATGTATCAGGACTTGAGGCAACACTATTGGTGGAGGAGAATGAAGAAATACATAGTGGAATATGTAGCTCGGTGCCTAAACTATCAGCATGTGAAGTATGAGCATCAAAGGCCATGTGGATTGCTTCAGAGCCTAGAGATTCCAGAGTGGAAATGGGAGTGGATCACTATAGATTTTGTTGTTGGTCTCCCATAAACTCGGAGGAAGTTCGATGCAGTATGGGTGATTGTGGATAGGTTGACCAAGTCTGCTCATTTCATTCCAGTGGTGACTACTTATTCTTCAGATCAGCTCACTCAGGTTTATATTTGCGAGATTGTCAGGCTTCATGGCGTACTGATATCCGTCATCTCTGACCGGGGTACCCAGTTTACATCACGGTTCTGGAGGTTCGTACAGCTTTTCACCCTCAGACAGACGGACAGTCCAAGTTCACTATTCAGATATTGGAGGATATGTTTTGTGCGTGTGTGATGGAGTTTAGGGGTTCTTGGGATCAGTTCTTTCAGATTGCGGAGTTTTCCTACAATAACAATTACCAGTCGAGCATTCAGATGGCCCCGTACGAGGCTTTGTATGGGAGACGGTGTCGGTCTCCAGTGGGTTGGTTTGAGCCAGGTGAAGCTAGGCTATTGGGTACAGACTTGGTTCAAGATGCTTTGGAAAAGGTTAAATTGATACACGATCACCTTCGTACAGCCCAATCCAGACAGAAGCGTTATACGAATAGGAAGGTTTATGACGTTGCATTCATCGTTCGGGAGTAGGTCTTGCTCTAGGTTTAGCCCATGAAGGGTGTTATGAGGTTCAGGAAGGACAAGCTGAGCCCAAGGTATATCGCACCCTTTGAGATTCTTGAGAAGGTTGGAGAGGTGGCTTACAGACTTGCACTACCACCCATTGTAGCTGCAGTTCATCCAATGTTCTATATTTCTATGCTCCAAAAGTATCACGACGATGCGTCTCATATGTTGGATTTCAACTCAGCCCAGTTGGACAAGGATCTATCTTATATTGAGGAGTCGGTGGCCACTTTGGACCGGCAGGTTCGAAAGTTGAGGTCGAACAACATCGCTTCAGTGAAGTTTCAGTAGAGGGGTCATCCAGTCGAGGAGGCGACTGGGGAGACCGAACTTTTATTTTAAAGGGGGGAAGATGTAATGACCCGGTCGGTCATTTTGAGTATTTTAGCCCTGATCCCCTAAATTATGCTTCCTCTATGGAATGGAGTTTTGACGGTTCCAATAGCTTTGGATGGTGATTTTGGTCTTAGGAACGTGTCTAGATGTTGATGTGGAGGTCCGTAGGTCGTTTCGACATGATTTGGCGAAAGATGGAAGATTTTGGAAAGTTTGACCGGGAGTTGACTTTATTGATATCGGGGTCGGATCCTGATTCCGGAAGTTGGAATAGGTCTGTAATGTCATTTATGACTTGTGTGCAAATTTTGAAGTCAATCGCAGTTGGTTTGGTGTGAATCGACATTAGTTTTGGAATTCGGAAGTTCATAATTTCTTAAGCTTGAATTTGGGTTGTGATTCATAGAATTTATGTTGTTTGATGTGATTTTTGGCCTTGAATAGGTCTGTTAGGTGTATTGAAACTAGTTGGTATATTTGGAAGGGGTCCCGGGGTCCCCGAGGGTGAATTGAATCGAATCCAGAACAATTTGGACTTGTTGAATTTTGCTGAAGGTTGGCAGCTTCTGGTGTCTTCGCACCTGCAGAGGGATTGGCTACAGGCGCGGACTTGTAAAAGCGAGCAATTGGTTGCAGATGTGGAATTGGTCTGCCAGCTGGGGTCGCTGGATCGAAAAATGTTCCGCAGAAGCGACAGTGGTCGCGATGCGACTCTTGTGCCACAGGTGCGCATGCGCAGATGTGAGCCTTTTTCTGTAGAAGTGGATTCTTTGGACTTAAGCAAAGTCCGCACCTGTGATACTTTTTCCACAGGTGCGGAGTCGCAGAAGCAACACAAAGGTCGTAGAAGCGATTTAACTGGCAGAAAAAGGGAAATTCGAGGGTCAGTTTTCATAATTCATTTTGGGATTTTGGGAGCTCGGTGGGAGACGCATTTTTTAGGGTTCTTCAAGGAAAATTTTGGGGTGAAGAATTCATCATTAAATTAGTGTTTTAGAGTTTGAAATTGGGGGAAAATGGTAGAAATTCCTTAGGCTAAATTTTTGAGTTTTGAAAGGCGAATTGAGGTCGGATTTGAATAATTCTTGTATGGTTGGACTCGATATCAAATGGGTGTTTGGGTTTTGTAATTTTGGTCGGGTTCCGAGACGCGGGCCCGAGGTAGCTTTTTGGGTCAATTTTTCAATTCTTTGTAAAGATCGTAATTTCATTATTTGAATTAGTTTCCTATAGTTATATTTATAGTATGAAATTGTTTTGTCTAGATTCGAGCCGTTCGGAGTTGGAAAATCGAGGGAAAGGCCTTCTAGTTGATTGATTTACCGTGATTTGAGGTAAGTGACTTGTCTAGCCTTGTTGGGGGAAATTCCCCTTAGGATTTGGTATTGTTGCGATAATTGTGATATGTGAAAGCCGTGTACGCAAAGTGACGAGTATGTACACGGGCTAAATGTTAAAAATTTTGGTTTTTAGCTATGTAGTTTCCTTTCATGCTTTAATTGAGTTACTTTAACATGTTATAGTCATCATATTTAGTCTAATTTCACATGTCTACTTGTATTATCTCTTATTTGCTAATTGCCCTACATGTTTAGTTGAAGTACTTGTTTCTTTTATTCTGTATTCATTATTTAACTGTTGAATTCTTTATTTGAAATTGCTATTCTTGGAATATCTTGTTGTTGAATTGCGTATTGAGTTGAAAAGGCCGTGGTTCCTATTGAGGCAAAGTGTAAGTTGTGATATATCATTTTATTGAGTTACTCTCCGGTTGTTATTGTTGAGACTTTATGTACATTATGGTTAAGCCGTGGGATCCTTATTGTGAAATTTTGTTATTGTTTGGCTTTTCTGGCAAGTTGTGTTATTGGACACTTGAGGTGCGAATTGTGATACGTTGTGATATTGATACGCATGCGGTGGTATAAGGTTTAGGTGTTGAAATGCATGCTTTGAGATAAGGTGGAATTGATACGCGTGTCTTGTAGGGAAACTACTAGAAGCCATGCAGTGTGATAAAGTGGGCTAAAACGCGGTTTGCTATTTTGGAAAAAATAATTTTCAAAAATAAATATAAAGGCTCCCGCGGTGATATAAGGAAAAGAATATGAGTTACTTTTATGATTTGGGACTACGAGGTGGTACCTCGGTAATGGCCCTTGTTGATCTTCCTTTATTTGTTGTATTTGTCTCAATTATTTGTTTCCTTAACGTGTAAATCCTTGTTTCCTTCCGTGTTGTATTACTCCCTTGATTTTGTGTTGTTAACGTTTGGTAAATTCCTTATTGTTTCATTTCCATTGTCTTTATCAGTATACCATTATATCTTTCATCTTGTTTCTTATTATCTCCAGTAGGGCCTTGACCTGACCTCGTCACTACTCTACTGAGGTTAGGCTTGGTACTTACTGGGTACATTTATGGTGTACTTATACTACGCTTCTGCACATCTCTTTTTGCAGATCCAGGTACATCATATCAGTCCCGGTACTAGTGAGCTGAGTTTGCATTTGGAGACTTCAAGGTACACATGCCCGCGTCCGCAAGCCTAGGAGTCACATTCTATCCCTTCTTATATTTTCCCTCCTTATTAGACACAGTTGTATAGGAATGATTTGGCATTGTCATAGAGCTTGTGACTTGTATTACACCGGGTTTTGGGCTATTGTATACACTTTGAGCTGCAGAGATTTCCCTTTATATATATGTTATTGAGTTTTGAGATTTTAGATTATTGTTTTCATTCACTTCCATATGTTTGTTAGGCTTACCTAGTCTTAGAGACTAGGTATCGTCATGACATCCTACTATTTCAAAACTTCGAACCAAGTAAACTTTGTGATGCTATGGAATTTGCTAAAATTTTGCCTTTACAAAGACTAGGTAAACTAAACACCATGCACAAGTGTCCCTAATAACACCATGCATAAGTGTCTTCACCATGTATCGCATATGGCGCACAAACTAAACAATGTAGTCATAAGATGACTGACGAGAAACAAGTCCTAGTTGTGTTTCATTTCGTACCCCAAAGTTGACCCACAATTTAGCGTTAAAATTATGGAAGATGCTAAGCGTTATCTAAAACTTGAGAAAGAGCGCCTAGAAATGGAAAAGCTACTATAAGTCTATAGTGGGTCTCTACACAAGAACGGGAAGGGATAAGTGTAAAAGAAGCCTAAGCTTGATTTAAAAAAGCTTTATTTTTTATCTTAAAGATACTGAATGTGGCTAAAGCTCAAGTGCTTCAACTGCTAGAACAAGGGACACCTTGCTCGTGATTTCCCGAGTCTAACAAAGGGATATGGCTTTGTTATCGATTTACATCGTGATGTAAGTTACTCTTGTTCTGCTTACCTAACTCTATCACATCCTATATTGTAGACTCAAGAGTCATTTGTAAAAAAAATGAGCTAATATTATTAAATATTTTATTTATATTTAAATATCCGAGTTTGATGATAGTCCATAAACATGAGCCTAATTATAAGTGTGATAATTAGTTATTAGGTTGTGCACTTTATGTGCTTGGGTGGGTCTAGTATGGCGGTGAGTATAGGCTCAACTCGATGAGATCTGTAATGGGATGGCCCATCAGAGTTTCATTAATTACAGTTAGGTCTGCTCACTAGCCTTTATATAAACACATAGTCAGAGTTTTTTCAAAACATTTGTTGTATGTGGTACTTGTCTGTCATGACCCAAAACGCAATTTTTCATGATGGTGCTTATTATGATACTAGGAAAGCCGACAACTCATACATACCAACACTTTCAAATTCAAATTATACTAAAACGGGTTTAAGTAAGTGAAAATCTCATAAAACTAGATGAAAACGTCACAACTCAATGCAGAAATTCCAAAAAATAAACGGGTGTCACTGAGTACATGAGAATCTATACAGTAACAAATTCTGAAAAACACTGTCTAATAGAGTAGAACAGTACAAATAGAACTAGATGATAAAGGAGGAGAGTCAAGGACTACGGACGCCAAAGCAGCTACCTCGAGGATCTCCGAACTGAATGATAGCTCCAAGTCATCAACCACCGTACCCAGAAGCACCTGGATATGCACACGAAGTGCAGGGTGTAGCGTGAGTACAATCAACTCAATAAGTAACAAGTCTAGCATTTGGGCTGGAAGCAGTGACGAGCCTTTCAAGTACAGTCCAATTATAGAAATACAGTACATAAATGTAGACATGCTTTCAAGTTTAACAATTAAAGCTCAAACAGGTAAGTTATGTCAAGTGTAACTGAAATGAGAAACGATACGTCTTGATATCTACATGTCATTTATGTATGCCAACTGAAATACAAAACAGTGATAAGATCATATGCATACTCTTAGAATATCAATCACTCAGTCCTCTCATTCACTCCATCCTCACAATCACTCATTCCTCACAGTCACTCCATCCTCACAGTCACTCAATCCTCCCAATCGCTCGGCACTCGCTCTCGGCACTCGCACTCGCACTCAGTAAATACCTGCGCTCATTGTGGGTGTGCAGACTCCGGAGGGGCAGTTTCAACCCAAGCACTAGAATAAGCCAATCATGGCATGAATCAATAAAGCATATTGCAGCGTGCAGCCCGATCCCATAAATATCCTCACAATCAGGCCCTCGGCCTCACTCAGTCATCAATCTCTCCAGTCTCCCGGCTCACAATGTCATGAAAATCAGCCCAAACAATGATGATATGAAGTGTCAATAAATGGCGACAGAGACTGGGATATGATATGTGGATGATAGGTGTGACTGAGTACAAATTTCAAAATTAAGTAAGTAATTTAACAGAAACACGACCTTTGTGGGTCCCAACAGTACCAGCATATAGCCTAAGCATGATTTCTAACATGAATCGTAGCTCACTTTCTCTAACACATTGGGAATATATGGACAACAACAGGGTTATTCAACTACACAGTTCCACATAATCGACCGAGTCACAGTTCCTACGGTGCACGCCCATACGCCCATCACCTAGCATGTGTGTCACTTCAACATCAACCACATAACACGTAATTCAGGGTTTCATACCCTCGGAACCAAGTTTAGAAGTGTTACTTACCTCAAACCGTGCAAATCTCTACTCCAACAAGCCCTTGCCTCATGAATCGGCCTCTGAATGCCTCAAATCTAGCCACAAACAATTTGATAAAAGTCCAACCACGAGTCCAACCATACCAAATTTATCAAATTCCGACATAAAATCGTCACTCAAATTCCCAAATTTAACTCTCCAATCCCTAGCCTAAAACTCCCAAAATTCCACCACACAAACTAGGTGGTAAATTCAATGGGGAAACAATATTATTGAATAAAAAGGAGCACAAGTGACTTACCTCCAGAAATCCCTCTTAACAATCGCCTTATTCTGAGCATGAAATGTCCAAAATGATTAAAAATCACGAAACCCTCGAATTAATATTATGTCCAGAGGTCTTCGCTTCTGTGGACCATTTACCCGCACCTGTGATCCCGCAAGTGTGACAAAAACTTCGCTTCTGCGATGCCCACTCAACCCCCCGACCATACACACCTGCGGCCAGTTCCCCACATCTGCGGGTGCGCTTCTGCGAGGTCTCGTCCGCTTCTGCAGAGACTGTTGCCACATGCCCCCTTCGCACCTACGACCTATTTTCGTATCTGCGATCTCGCAGGTGCGGACCAAATCATCGCACTTGTGATCACTTCCCAGCTTCCTTCCAAGCCGCTTTTGCACTCATGAAGTCGCTTCAGCGGTCACGCACCTATGACCCATTCCATCACAGGTGCGATCCCATTAGAACTGGAACTCCAACATTCCCTCAAGTCCAAACTTCGATCTGTTAATCATCCGAACTCCACTTGAGGCTCCCGGGACCTCAACCAAACATACCAACAAGTCCTACAATATGATACAAACTTTGTCGAATCCTTAAATCATATCAAAAACACGAATCATACCCTAATTCTAGCCTAATAAAAACTAACAAATTCCAACTTCTACAACCGATGTTGAAACCTATGAAATCAAGTCCGATTGATCTCAAATTTTGCACACAAGTCATAAATGATACAACGGACCTATTCCAACTTCTGGAACCAAAATCCAAGCCCGGTAACCACTAAGTCAACTCCCGGTCAAACTTCTCAATTTTTCAACTTTTTCCATTTCAAGCCAAAATCAACTACGGACCTCCAAATCACTATCCGGACACACTCTTAAGTCAAAAATCACCATATAGAGATATCAGAACCATCAAAACTCCATTACGGGGTCGTTTGAACATAAGTTAATATCCGGTCAACCTCTTTAACTTAAGCTTCCAACCTTGAGACTAAGTGTCTCAACTCATTCTGAAACATCCCCAGAACCAACCCGACTACCCTGGCAAGTCACATAACGACAATTGAGTATAGAATAAGCAGTGAATGGGGGAACGGGGCTACAGCGCTCAAAACGACATGTCGGGTCGTTACATTGTCCCATTGACGCCGCCATTAAAAAGTCTGAAATTTATTTTTTTAGTCATCTATTAATTTTATTATTTAATAAAAATATTTTAAATTATTAAAAAGTTTTAACATTTTACTAATTTTGAAAAGGTAACTATTGGATTTAAAAAGGTGCATGTTGGCAAAGGTTGAGTCTGTTAATTATAACAGACACCCTAAGAGGGTTTATACTCATTCTTCTCCAAAACGAAAATCATCAGAAAAACAAAAGTTTTTCATCTTCTTCTCTTACTCCTATCTACAATTCAAAAAGTTTATTATAGTAAAAATTCGAGTTAATTGCCGATACTCAAATTACAGAGGCTTTGTAGAATTCTGGAGAAATTCTGTCATAATCTCTGCAGTAATAAAATTGGGAGGCTTAAATTCCTGAAGGACAGTGACTACACTATCCGGGTTTGATGATAGTCCATAAACGTGAGTCTAATTATAAGTGTGATAATTAGTTATTAGGCTGTGCACTTTATGTGCTTGGTATCTAGTATGGCGGTGAGTATAGGCTCAACTCGATGAGGTCCATAATGTGATGGCCCATCAGAGTTTCATTAATTACAGCTAGGTCCGCTCTCTAGCCCTTATATTAACACATAGTCAGAGTTAATTCAGAGCATCTGTTGTGTGTGGTAACTGTCCCATTGACGCCGCCAATAGAAAGTCCGAAATTTACTTTTTTAGTCACCTATTAATTTTGTTATTTAATAAAAACGTTTCAGATTATTAAAACATTTTAACATTTTACTAATTTTGAAAAGGTGACTATTGGTTTTAAAAAGGTGCTTGTTGGCAAAGGTTGAGTTTGTTAATTCTAATAGACACCTAAAAGGGTTTATAAAAACCTCATTCCTCTACAAAACAAAAATCATCATAAAAATAACGATTTTCCATCTTCTTCTCTTTCTGCTATCTACAATTCAGAAAGTTTGTTCTAGTGGAAATTCGAGTTAATTGTCGATACTCAAATTTCAGAGGCATTGTAGAATCCTAGAGGAATTCTGCCATAATCCCTGCAGCAACGAAATTGGGAGGCTTAAATTTCTTAAGGACATTAACTATACTATCAAGGCCTAATCATTTCATCTCATATTTTATTATTTTTTCTAACAAAAATAACAGCACTATTTGAGATTAAAAATATTCTATGTACTATGGTGTAACTCTTTAATGTCGTTGAATTTAAAGTGTTGGCATTTGGCCTAAACACATTGGTGTCTTTCAAAGGATTGAAAATCACTATTTCAAAACTTCGAACCAAGTAAACTTTGTATGAAATTCGCTAAGACTCTAGCTTTACAAAGACGGTCCGCGACTGCTCATATAGCGAAAAGAGTCATTGTTAGGCGTCTGTTTAATCAACGGTTATTCGAGTTATTTCTACTGTTTAATAACCAGTCAATTCATTACTTTTTAAATTTGTTTTGGCATTGGGTTCAAGAAATTCTTTCGTGTCAGGGTTGTGGCAATAAGGCATTCTCGTGGATAAAGTATCCATTTTCCACGCAGGGTCCGGGGAAGGACCGCACCCTAAGAGGGTGTAATATAGGCAGTCTACCATGATGCAAGCCTCGGTGACTAATTTAACAGCTCGAATCTGTGACCTATAGGTCACATAGACACAACTTGGATATTGCTCCAGAGCTCCCCCTTCGATTATGGCAATAGTTATACTAAATCTTTCATCCAGAAAGCAATTTTATCCGATATGGATTATTGGTCCAATTAGAATGGAACATAGGGACTTTGTAGTTCCGTAAGATAAATGACATCTGCAAAAGCAGGATTTTGTAGCCTTCTTTAATCTTGCTTCCTCCAGTTGCAAAGAAAGGAACCTAAATGCTTTAGACATACGTCTGTTGCTAAGTTAAGGTCTCTTACTATTAAGCTTGACACTTACAAAAAATTTCCTTATAACACCATGCACAAGTGTCTTCACCATTTATCGCATATGGCTATCGAATAAAACAATGTAGTCATAAGATGATCGACGAGCAACAAGTCCAAGTTGTGATTCATTTTATACCCCAAAGTTGACCCATAATTTAGCTTTAAAATTAAGGAATATGCTAAGCATTATCTAAAACTTGAGAAAGAGCGCCTAGAAATGGAAAAGCTACTATAAGTCTATAGTGGGTCTCTACACAAGAACGGGAAGGGATAAGTGTAAAAGAAGCCTAAGCTTGATTTTAAAAAGCTTTATTATTTATCTTAAAAGATACTGAATATGGCTAAAGCTCAAGTCCTTCAACTGCCAAAACAAGGGACACCTCACTCATGATTTCCCTAGTCTAAGAAAGGGATATGGCTTTGTTATCGATTTACATCGTGATGTAAGCTACTCTTGTTCTACTTACCTAACTCTGTCACATCCTATATTGTAGACTCAAGAGCCATTTGTTTAGAAAATTGAGATTATATTATTAAATATTTTATTTATATTTAAATATTCGGGTTTGATGACAATCCATAAACGTGAACCCAATTATAAATGTGATAATTAGTTATTAGGTTGTGCACTTTATGTGCTTGGGTGGGTCTAGTATGGCGGTGAGTATAGGCTCAACTCGATGAGGTCCGTAATGGGATGGCCCATCAGAGTTTCATTAATTACAGCTAGGTCTACTCTCTAGCCCTTATATTGTAGGCATTGTAGAATCTTGGAGGAATTCTGCCATAATCTCTGCAACAACGAAATTGGGAGGCTTAAATTTGTGACGACCCAAAATCCACTATAGGTCGTGATGGCGCCTAACGCCGCCGTCAGGCAAGCCAATGGTGATTAATCAACTTAGTTACTCATTTTATTATTTTCGAAATCATGAATCCCGTTAAATAAGTAGAGTAAAATCTTGTACTCACAGAAATTCGTGATTTTATTTTTCAATTTCCGTATAAAATATAAATTACAAGGTGAAATTATATTAATTACGTGAACTACAATAATGAACATCCAGTAGGAACCCTCAAAACCTGGTGTCACAAGTGCATGAATATCTACTAAGGAGTACAATACTAATATAACGTCTGTCTGGAATACAAGTTAGACAGAATAATATAAATAACTCTGATGGAGACTCTGTATGTTGCGGATCGTAACATGGAATGAAACTCACCGTAAAGCCCCCGCAATAGCCGCTCCTTTTCGCCCAAAATACCACCAAACATATAGATATACTGCAGGGGTCGGCATTGACACTTACTAGTGGTCTAATAACTAAAATATACTGGTAGGTAACAAACAGTATAAACAAATATAGGTACGTGGTACAATCCTCCTCTGAACAGTAAGTTCAAGCTCTCAATTATCATTTCCCTCCTCAACCGGAGTATATATGAAATGGACCTCACCAGATAGATCGTCACAACTCATATCAAGAAAACATACGGATACGCTGGTTTTTTATCAAATATTATGCACGAGGCTGGCGAGGCGAACGGGCCTATCCCATACGCGTATTTTATAGAAATGTCGAGGCATACGGTCTGATCCCATAATAATGTGTACATACGCCGAGGGTCGAACGGCACGAACCATAGATGCATCTATTATATTGCCGAGGCGAACAGCCCGCTCCCATCAGAGTATGGTACATAATCTTGCCGAGGCGATCGGACCGATCCAATTAGAGTAAGAAGCATTAACAGGTCCCTGACCCCACTCACAATAAACGTGTGAGTTATGAACTTTAAGGAAAGCTTTATGATGAAAACGCACAACGCTAGAGGAATTCATAAGGGAAGCACAAATTATTCCGCGGATTACCAAGTAGCTCGTCACATCTCAACAATAGCGAGTCTATCATCCTATGCAAGTCTATTCTCAAGTTGCAATGCGAAATAAAGGAATTAAACGAGCAAAGATGACTCAAATAGAACAATTATAGCATGGCGTGAACCTAAGTCTACCCGGACATAATCAGGAATTCTAGCATATGCACGAACACTCGTCACCTCATACGTGCGTAGCTCCTACAACATATAGCACATAAGAATATAACATCTACGGGGTAAATTCCCCCTCACATGATTAGACAGGAGACTTATCTCGCTCCGAAGTTTCATAACCGGCTCCAACGCCACTCTAACACCTCAAACCGATGCCCGTCGCTCCAAAACTAGTCAAATAATGTGCAAACTAATAAAAATATACTCTAATACCCATAATAAATCAATTTATAACAATTCTCAACTCCGCTTAAAAAGTTAATAAAGTCAACCCCCAAGCCCATGTGCCCGGAACCCGATAATAGTCACAAAATCTGATAACTCATTCAATTACGAGTCCAACCATACTAGTTTCACTCAAATCCGACTCTGAATCGACGTTCAAAACTGAAAAATTCACTTAATGAAACTTTAGACAAAAACCCCCCAATTTCTCTTTTTAAATCATCAACAAAATGCCAAAAACGAGGATAGATTCATGAAATATAATCAAAACTAAGTAGAGAACACTTACCTCAATCCATATGGCGAAAATTGCTTCAAAACTCACTTCAATCCGAGCTTCATAGCTCCAAATATGATAAAATGGCCGAAACCGCCGAAATATAGCATCTTCCCAGGTATTTACCCTTCTTGATCACGGAAAGTGGTTCGCGATCACAAAGCACAACTTTTCTCAGCTCAAAATTGCCCTTCGCGATCGCGAAAAACCAATCGCGATCGCGAAGAACAAGCTGCCCAACTCCTCCAGACAGCCTCTAGTATAATGGTCATAATTTTTTTGTAAAACTCCAAATGACAAATGGGCTACAACTTTTATTTTTGGATCATCTCGAAATTCCTTATAGATTGCAAGATATGAGCTTCCAAAGTCAGCCCTGTGCAGCAGAAATTTCTTCTTCGCAAATGCAAATCTGTCTCCACGAACGCGATTCACATACCCCTTTCTCCCATTTTTCTCTTTGCGAACACGATCCAATGTCCGCGATCGCGATACACACTGCTGTAGCCAAAAACCAGTAATTAAAATTGGCCTAGAAATGGTCCGAAACCACCCTGAAACTCACCTAAGCCTCTCGGGACCCCATTCGAACATACCAACAAGTCCCAATACCTTATACAAACTTATCCAAAGGCTCGAAATGCCACAAATAACATAAAAATCATGAATCAACGATAAAAGTCTTTCTTATAACTTCCAAACTTCGACGAACGCGTCTGAATCATATCGAAACATTATGGAATGACGCCAAACATTACGCACAAGTCACAAATCATGATATGAACCTATTCCAAGGCTCGGAACCCCAAACGGACATCGATATCACCAAAGTGCACCTCAAACCAAACTTAGGAAATTCTAAAACCTTCAAAATGAAAACTTTCCACAATAAGCGCTGAAATGCTCTCGGGTGACCCGATACTCAACCCGAACATACGCCCAAGTCCGAAATCATCATACGAACCTATTGGAACCTTCAAATCTCGATTCCGAGGTCGTTTACTCAAAAGTCAAACCTTAGTCATTTCTTCCAACTTAAAGCTTCTGAAATTAGGTTTTTCCATCGAATCAACTCTCAATTTCCCGAAATTCGATTCCGACTACGTGTATGATGACGTCCAAATCTACTACTAAAAAGTAAATGGACACGATCGCATGCAATATAATTTACCCAACTATGAGTCGGGGTCGAATCCCACAGCGAACAATATGTAGGCGATTAGGCGTGTAAGAGAATTATCACTTATTATGCTAAGCTAAAAACTTAGAAATATTTTGAGAAACTATTTATGTCTAATTGCGAAAATATAAACTAACCTAGAAAGCAAATAAAATGATCAATGGCTACAAGAATGGATGCATAGGGAATGACACTCAAGTAACGATCCAATATATTTCATGATTTTACAACTATGAGCGAGTTTATGTTAATTAGCCTCGGGTATTAATTCTATATTAGCTTCTTCCGAATACTAACAAAACTTCCTAATTGAATTATCCCTAAAACAATTAAGATATTAAGCACACCCAAATATGGCTACAAGTAGTTCAATCATATCCCTAGGTAGAATCTTTAAAGTGAGGGCTAAAGCCTCAAGTTCTTGTTAATTAATCTTTTCCAACCCCAAATTATCTTTCCCAAAATTAATTCGAGGTTAATGGACGAGTTCTAGGGTTAGCTAATCCCTTTGGAAACATTAAAGAACAAGAATAATCAAAGAAACAATAACTCACTTCATAATAAATAAAAATCGTTCAATACATAAGCACAACAAGATATTTAATCCACACTTTAAATATGAATATTTCCATAAATAATATTCAAGTGTTGGAATAAATACTACACACTTAGATGTACAAGTCAAAGCAAGGAAATGAGGAAATGAACATAAATGGGTATGAAATTCTCAACCAAAAGCTTCAAATCTTCAAGACCCAAGTATGTGTGCAAGAACCCTAGCTTCAAAACTTGTGTTCTCTTGTCAATATGTGTCAAAGATATGCCAAAGATATTTTACAAATGAGCTACGTCGTGTATTAAAGGGTTTGGGGCCAAAAAATGTGAAATTACATAAGTACCCAAAACTGAAGCGCGATCTTCGCATTTGCGAAGCTATGTTCGCATTTGCGTACTATGACTTTCGTGTTGACTATCGCATTTGCGATAAAGACTTCGCATTTGCAAAGGTTGACTGTCTGGTTTGACTTCGCATTTGCGACCCTTTTTTAGCATTTGCGAACACTGCTTGACTGTGTTGACTTCATATTTGCGATTTCTTAATCGCAATTGCGATTGCTGCTATCTTCGCATTTCCCACATTTATGTCGCAATTGCGACATCTGAGGCCATTTTCTAGATTTTCTTTTTTTCAACTTCTTTTTGACTCGTTTTCACTTGGTTTCTTCATGATCACTTCTAAATCACATAGAACCTATAAAATATAAGTAAACGACATTAAACATATGCTTTTATCAATCAAACATAGCACAAATCTAAGCTTAAAGACGAGATAAGTTGGTAAAATACCAACTTATCAAACCCCCAAACTTAAACTATTGCTTGTCCTCAAGCAATGAAAGCGGCAAAATCTCCTTCCAAGCATTTAACTAAATAGTGCATCAATACATCATGCCAAGTCAAAAAGGTCTACTGCAGGCACAAACACATGACTTCGATTGGTACCAACAATTAATCCAAAGCATATGAAATACCAAAAACTTGACATTAATTTCATTACAATTCAAGTGCTCAAACACTATGTAAATCAAAGTAGCAATCCAGTCACGACACTAAAGCTTCAAATTTTGCCTCTCTATCACAATTAATTTCCCTCGTTCATTCCTCCCAATTGAAAATGGGATTAAATTCACAACTCAAATCTCATGTGCCCTCACACTTAAGAGAGAATCCCACACTCATAAATTGCAATTCAAAACATAAATGGGATATCAAATGGAAAGAATTAACTCTCTCACACAAACATGTTCAAATGCACACAAGTAGTACCATAGGCTTGCCCTTCATGTATTTCTCCACTAATGTAGACAAACTTCGTTCAAAATCAATTAGGACTTAAAGGGTTGTAGTTTAGGCTTTTGGTTAAGGTAGGGCACAATTTTGGTTAGAGTGACTCAAAACCTCCCTAAGCACTACAATTTGTTTTTGAACAATCAAAGTACACTTCCTTCAAGAACTTTTCCACCCTTTATTCATTTGTTTTTCATCACCTAGTCTTCCATTTACTCATAATTCCTTATTTTTCCTTCTTCGCTTTTTTTATTTACCTTTCACCTTTTAAGCAACTTCCACATCACAACTTTTTCAATCTTCACCCCCAAACTTAGGCTTTTAACCTATGTTTACACTTTCAAAGTACTTAGGGAGGTAAGGTGCCAAAAGATAAATTAATAAAGAACGAAGGGTTAAAGCTTGTAACATGGTTGCCAAAGAAAAACTTTAAAGGCTCAAAAGGGGTTGACTAGGGAAAATATGCAAGGGTAGGAAATTTAAGGCACAATAGCGGTCCAAGAAAGACCAAACATCATTTTTCAAACCAAGTTAGTCTAGGATTTCGCCTTGAAGCATATTCCAGACAAGTTCTAGACTACAAATGATGCAAAAGAACTCACAATAAATCTCACCACACATGGCACATGAAAACTCAAGTGGAATACAAATCCAAAATCCAATTGAAACCAATGAACTCAAAGATGTCACCTATAGCCTCAGAAACTATTTAGTGAATCTGAGAGCCAAAAAATGAGTCTAAAAGTCATGTCAATGATCTTTACTTCAATTGTTTTTCTTTTTCAAAGAGCAAGAATTCATATGCCGAGGTTTAAATCATGTTGGTACCAAGCAAGCCACAAATTGGCCAATGGGCACAAACCCCAACTCATACCACTTATTCTTCCTAAATTAAAAAAAACTATATCTAAACTACAAGACTAATTCCCTTAAGAAAGTCGCCTAGCTATCCATCATCGGGAAAAGTCGACACAAAAAGTTACCAAAATTACCCGGTTCAAAAAGAAAATTGGCATCCTCGGAAAAAGAACCGTGGTACAAAGAAAACCAAGGACATCGCCACCAAAATAAAACATACTATATATAAAAACAAAAATTCAAGAATCTAGTAAACATACTAATATAACACATCACATGAAAATAAAATATCAATCTACCATATCCACAGTTATACAAGAATATCAACAGTTATACAAGAAGCCACCCCCAACTAGAAATGTTGTAATGTCCCCAATGCAACTAAACAAAATAGAGTAAAATGGTGGAAAGTGCTCCCTAAATACTTCATCAAGTGCTCTCCTCGCTATCGGACTCAGTCTCATCCTCCTCCTCTTCTTCTTCCTTGGACCAATGAACTGGAGCATCATCATCATCTTCTGGCTCGATCGATGGCACTGGCTCTTGAGGCTTTAGAACTTTCCACAGCCCCTTCACACCCTTCCACATGCGGGTGAAGAATTTATCTCTCTTCTTCTCCCTTTTATTCATCTTAGTGTATGCATTTGCCAGTTTGTCATGAGAAGTGCTCAAAGTACCATGCGTCGTAGCCAAATCAGTATATGCCTTCTCCAGCTTCTTAAGGTGATCCCCCTGCTTCTTTTGATCATCAAGATACTTTTGAAATTCTTTCTTTGAAATGCTTACAGAGGGTCCCTCAGATGTCTCCCCAGGTCCCTGTGGAAGGCCATCTACTAGGTCGTGAATCAGCCGCATTTCCTCGGAAAGCATAGCAAATGGTCATCCTGCAGAAGATGATGGCTAGCTACCATGGTCGGTCTGAGAAGAAGATCCTAACTTTCTCTTTTTGCTTTTGACGGCACCGCCCTCTCCTCTTTTCTTCAATGGATTAATAGGCCTTCCCGGATCTATCCAGTTGTCTCCTGGATCCTCCTGAACCCCAGCAAATTGGCACAGCTCAGTGATAAGAGATGGTAATATCAATGATAGACCATTCTGAATCTGATACTACCTCATTTCATTAATGAAAATATCACCAACATTGAGCTAAATATCATCAAGAATGGAGGCTATCATTTGAGCTCTCGTTATTGGTACATTCCATATATTCGAAGCAGGGGAGATGCGACTGCATATGATGGCCAGCCATATCTTTGCTTCAGCAGTGAATTCTTTGGACGTGATCCCTCTCTTTTCAGCTGCCCATGGAACATCCACACCCGGGCACAATTTGGATACCAACCACTCGCCTGAGGCACAATCTTTCACACGGAATGGGGCCATGTCATGGTCCTGTATATGATAGATTTGGTTCACAACTTCAGCTCCGAAATTCACCATTTTGCCGTGAATCCTCATCTTTGGCTTTTTTAACCTGATGGCCCAAAGATTTGTGTAGAGCTCCCTCACCAATTGCTCATTGGCTCTGCAAGGTTGAGGGGAAAAACAAGTCCATCCCATGTTAACAAGCCTCTGATGGAACTCGGGAAGACGTTCCGGGACCTTTTCCAGCAATATACCACTTTTCGGGAGCACTTTCTTCGAAATCAACTCGGCATAGTACCGTTCCTGGCATTCTAATGACAAGAACCGGTGTTTGTCATAGTTCTCCTCCACTTCCAAAGGGTTGTCCTTCACAGATTCATCCGAGTTAGAGCTCATTTCCAGCTTACGATACCTGCAAACAAAGTATTGGAGTGAAAACATGGTATGGTTATAAAAAACATTGAAAATGATTCAAATATGGTCAAGAAATGATTGGACAGTCGAACCCCAGCCTTAGAAACAATTTCAGATTTTCAAATCTGTAGAGCACAGCTCTCTGATGTCGCAATTGCGAAGGCAACTGAGATTTACAGAGTCCGTAATTGCGAGCTCATCTTTGTAAATGCCAAGGTTGCCAGGCCTACCAGTTTTTGCAATTGCGACCACCTTTTTGCAAATGCGAAGAGGCCATCGCAATTGCGATCTCGTCGTCCCCAGGCAAGCTTCTCTAAGAGAATAGTCCCAAGACCCAAAATGTTTTGAACAAAAGCACACTTTTAGATAACCCAATCAGTTTTTAGGCACACAAACATGTAATAAACTTCACACACAACTACGAGTTGAAGAAATTTCAATGATCCGGCCAAGAATCTCATTCGGGCCGTTCATCGATCATATAAAAAGCACACAAAATCACTTCTATTTTAACAAAGCCATGGGTACTCAAACTTCCCCATTTTTCAAGCAAAGAAATAAGCTCACACTCTCAACCAACCTCACCCAGAAATGATGTAATGACCCGACCGGTCGTTTTAAGAGTTAGAGCCCCGACCCCCTATTAACTATTTTCCCTATATCTTTTTCTACTATTGTGACTTGCCAAAAGGTTTCATTTTGGTTTTTGGAAGTGTTTGGGACACTTAGTCCCTAAATAGAGGTTTAAGCCTTAGGATTGGCACCGTAGTCGGAACTGCATGAAGACGAATCCGGAATGGAATTCCGTCAATTCCGTTAGCTTTGTTGAGTGATTTTGGGATTAGGGGCATGTCCGGATTATGTTTTGGAGGTCCGTAGCTCATTTAGGCTTGAAATAGTGAAAGTCGAATTTTTAGAGTTTTGGGCCGGTAGTGGATTTTTGATATCGGGGTCGGATTCCGATTCCGGAAGTTGGATTAGGTCCGTAGTTTTGATTATGAATTTTGTGCAAAATTTGGGGTCAATCGGATGTGGTTTGATAGGTTTCGGCATCGGTTGTAGAATTTTGAAGTTTCAAGTTCTTTAAGTTTGAATTGGAGGGTGATTCGTGATTTTAGCATTGTTTGATATGATTTGAGGGCTCGACTAAGTTTTTATGGTATTTTACGATTGGTTGGTATGTTTGGTTGAGGTCCCGGGGGCCTCGAGTGTGTTTCGGATGCTCAATGGGTTGAAATTTGGACTTATGAAATTGCTGAAGATTTTTGGTTGCTGGAATTTTTGCATCTGCGGTTGGGGAACCGCAGGTGCGGACTCGCACATGCGAAATATCAGGCACGGAAGCGGTTTGGAAGGAGGAGCTCAGGGATCACAGGTGCAAGGTAATATTCCGTATCTGCGAGGCCCGCAGATGTGATCCTGGAGCGCAGGTGCGAAGTGAAACCGCAGAAACAGACCAGTTTCTGCAGGTGCGCACGCGCAGGTGCGGCCACTTTCTCGCAGAAGCGGTCCCAGATTCCTTAAGTCATTTCCACACCTGCGATGGAATTTTCGCAGGTGCAGTGCCTCAGGTGCGATAAATAGGTCTCATGAGCAAATTTGCTGGGCAGAAAAGGGAAAAAATTGAGGGTTTGATTCATTTCTCCATTTTTGGACTTGGGAGATCGGAAATTGGCGATTCTTTGAGGGATTTTCAGAGAGAGCTTTGGGACAACAATTGCTAACTTGATTTTGATCATATTTCATTAATGTATTGTTGTTTTTTTCATTTAATTAAGGAAATTGAGTGAGAAAGTTGGGAGAATAGGGGAAAAGTTCCCCAACCAAATTTCTGAGTTTTGAGTGGGATTTAGACATTGGATTTGGATAATTTTGGTATGAGTGATCTCGTGAGTAAATGGGTGTTCATATTTGGTAACTTTTACATTCCAAGACGTGGGCTCGGGGAGACTTTTTGGGTGTTTTTCTAATTTCTTGCCTTAGCTTTGATTTCGTTAGCTAGATTAGTTTTTTGTAGCTATATTTATGTTATATAATTTGTTTTGGCTAGATTTGAGTCATTCGGAGTCGGATATCCATGGAAAGAGCATTGTGACGGATTGATTTGAGCTTGGTTCGAGGTAAGTGGCTTACCTAACCTTGTGGGGGGGAACTCCCCTTAGGATTTGGTACTGTTTGATATGTGAGTGCAGTGTACGTGAGGTGACGAGTACGTACACGGGCTATTTTTGCAAAACTCCATTTTCATTAAGTAAAATACATGTCTTCCTTTAACTGAGCTACACTAGCATATGAATTTATCATGTTTAGTCTAGAACATCATGTCTACGTGTCTTAATTGTTTATGTAAAACTTCGTGCAGCATGCTTAGTGAATTTCCTGCTTCCTCCTTGACTGGTACTCAGTCTAAATCGTAAGATTTCATGATGTAGTTGTATTTCTATTATTTTCGCTGCATATTTACTTTGGGACTACGGAACGGTATTCCTGTAGATCCCCCAGTTCTTCATATTTACTTTGGGACTACTGAACGGTATTCCGATAGATGCCCCTATTCTGCATATTTACTTTGGGACTACAAAATGGTATTCTAGTAGATCCCCCTGTCTTGCATATTTACTTTGGGACTACAAAACGGTATTCCGGTAGATCCCCCCCTGCACATTTACGTTTGAGGCTACGGGACGGTATCCTGGGAGATCTCCTGTTGTTAACACTGTGTTCTGAGCTGTTGTCTTTCATTGATTTTATTCCTATTAGATTTCCGTATTTATTTTTACTGTGGTATTTCATTCTGTCTTATTTCATTATATTTATACCAGTAGGGCCCTGACCTGATCTCGTCACTACTCGACCAAGGTTAGGTTAGGCTTGGCTCTTACTGGGTACCGATTGTGGTGTACTCATGCTACTCTTCTGCACATGTTTTCGTGTGCAGATCTAGTACTCCTTATCAGCTGCACTATCAGTGAGCCGGGACAGCTTTGGAGACTTCAAGGTATATCTGTCGCGTCCGCAGACCTCGGAGTCCCCTTCTACTCATCCTCGCGTCCATTATCTTCTGTATTTTCTTTTGATAGACTCTGATGTATAGAGACACTAGATTTTCCTTCTGTAGTTTGTGATTCACGATGTTCTAGGTTTTGGGAATGGTATGTAGTATACTAAGGAGTTAGTTATTGTACATGCGAAGCGGTATGGTATTCAGTTATGGTGTTATTGCTATAGTTAGTTGTTGAATTTATGTTTTCATTTCATATTCCGCAATTGTTAGGCTTACCTAGTCATAGAGACTAGGTGTCGTCACGACGTCACACGGAGGGGAAACTGGCTGGTGACAAGTTGGTATCAGAGCTCTAGGTTCATAGGTGCCGTGAGTCACAAACCGGTTTAGTAGAATCTCGCGGATCGGTACGGAGACGTCTGTACTTATCTTTGGGAGGCTATGGAACTGTTAGGAAAATTTCACTACTTTGATTCCTTGTTGTGCGAAAATTGTTGACTTCAAAAATTCTGAACTTCTGTATTCTATTCTCTCACAGATACTGAGGACACGAACTGTAGTTATCGATGATGATGCTCCCAGAGCAGGTGTCGCTAGAGGCAGAGACAGAGGTAGAGGCCGAGGACGTCCACGTGGTGCAGCCAGGGAACCCGCACGAGCTGCTACAGAGGAGCCCCTAGTAGCTCCAGCTGGAGGGCAAACACCTGAGGTACCTGTTTCTGCACCAACCCTCCAGGAGACTCTAGCCCACTTTCTGAGCATGTTCAGCACCTTAGCTCAGGCTGGATTGATTCCATTTGCTCCTACCACATCTCAGGCCGGGGGACGAGCACAGACTCCCATCGCCGATACTCCAGAGCAGCGAGTTTATGTTAGTCAGGTTCCAGGTGTCATGGCGACATAGCCTGTGGTCCCATTTTAGCAGGTGGTAGGGATCGCTCGCCGGGTAGAGGACAGGTGAGGTCATGAGAGAGAGTACAGGTAGGCGAGGAGACCTCGTAGACCGGGGAGATCCACTGGTCCTTATTTTGGAGGTAGGGTATGCATGGTAGAGGTTTTGTGGGTCAGTCAGTTCAGTTTGCGTTTCAGGCTTCGCAGAGTGTTTCAGGTGTTCATGGGTCTCAAGGTACCCGTACCGCACAGTTCCTATAGCCACATCAGCAGCAAGGTTGTTTTGAGTGTGGCGACACTCGCCATATGGTGAGGATTTGCCCCAGACATAGGAGGGGTGCACCTCCATAGACTTCTCAGCCACAGCATGCTCCACCGGGTCCTCAGGCCATAATTCTAGCACTAGCTGCTACCCCACCTGCTCAGCCAGCTCAAGGTGGAGGTCGGAGAGGTAGAGGTCATCCTAGAGGGGGAGGCCAGGCCAGATATTATGCCCTTCCTACTCATACAGAGGTAGTTGCTTCTGATTCTGTCATTACAGGTATTGTTCCAGTATGTCATAGAGATGCATCGGTATTATTTGACTCAAGCTCTATATATTATTATGTGTCCTCTTTTTTTGCCCCGTATTTGGGCATATCTCGGGATTCTTTGAGTTCCCATGTATATGTGTCTACTCCTGTGGGAGATTCTCTTGTTGTGGACCACGTGTATCGGTCGTGTATGATTGCTCTTAGTGGTTTTGAGACCAGAGCTGATTTATTATTGCTCAGCATGGTGGACTTTGATATTATTTTGGGCATGGACTAGTTGTCGCCCCATTATGCTATTCTTGATTGTCACGCTAAGACCGTGATGCTGGCTATGCCTGGTTTACCGTGATTAGAGTGGAGAGGTACCTTAGAGTATACTCCCCGCAGAGTTATTTCATTTCTTAAGGCTTTACGAATGGTTGATAAGGGGTGCGGCGCGTATTTAGCTTATGTGAGAGATGTCAGTATTGATATCCCTACAGTTGAGTCAGTTCCAGTAATGAGGGATTTCCTAGGTGTGTTTCCAGTTGATCTTCCGGGCATGCCGCCCGATAGAGATATTGATTTCGGCATTGATTTGTTGTCGGGCACTCAGCCCATCTCTATTCCTCCATATTGTATGGCTCCTCCTAAGTTGAAGGAGTTGAAGGAGCAGTTGCAAGAGTTGCTTGATAAGGGATTCATTCGGCCCAGTATGTCACCTTGGGGTGCTCTTGTCTTGTTTGTGAAGAAAAAGGATGGTTCTATGCGTATGTGTATTGATTATTTCCAGTTAAACAAAGTCACAGTGAAGAACAGGTATCCTTTGTCTCGTATTAATGACCTATTTGATCAGTTACAGGGTGTCAAAGTGTTTTCCAAGATTGACTTGCAATCAGGTTATCATCAGTTGAAGATTCGGGAGCCAGATATCCCGAAGACTGCTTTTAGGACTCGGTATGGCCATTACGAGTTCCTTGTGATGTCATTTGGGCTGACCAATTCCCCAGCAGCCTTTATGCACTTGATGCACAGTGTGTTCCGACCCTATATTGATTCTTTCATCATCGTATTCATTGATGACATTCTAGTGTATTCCCAGACTTGGGAGGATCATGAGAAGCACCTGAGTACAGTGCTTCAGACTTTGAGAGAAAAGAAGTTGTATGCAAAGTTCTCAAAATGTGAGTTCTGGTTAGATTCCGTGGCATTCTTGGGTCATATTGTGTCGAGTAAGGGGATCAAGGTGGATCCGAAGAAGGTGTAAGTAGTGTAGAGTTGGCCCAGACCGTCCTCAACGACATAGATCCGGAGCTTCCTTGGTTTGGCGAGGTATTACCGTTGATTTATAGGGGGTTTCTCATCTATCGCAGCACCTATGACCAGGCTGACCCATAAGGGTGCTCCATTCAGGTGGACAAAGGAATGTGAGGAGAGCTTTCAGAAGCTCAAGACAGCCTTGATTACGGCCCCAGTATTGGTATTGCCTATAGGTTCGGGGTCTTATAATGTATATTGTGATGCATCGCGGATTGGTCTCGGTGCGGTGTTGATGTAGGACGGTAGGGTGATTGCCTACGCATCCCGATAGCTAAAGGTGCATGAAAAGAACTATCCTGTCCACGACCTTGGGTTAGCAGCTATTGTTCATGCCTTGAAGATTTGGCGGCATTATTTGTATGGTGTTCCTTGTGAAATTTACACCGATCATCGGAGTTTGCAGCATCTGTTTAAGCAAAAAGATTTTAACTTGCGTTAGCGGAGGTGGCTGGAGCTACTTAAGGATTATGATATCACCATTTTATACCACCCTGGGAAGGCCAATGTGGTGGCGGATGCTTTGAGTCGTCGGGCAGAAAGTTTGGGGAGTTTAGCATATCTACCAGCAACAGAGAGGCCATTGGCATTGGATGTTCAAGCCTTAGCCTTCTAGTTTGTGATATTGGATATTTCTAAGCCAAGTCGAGTATTGGCTTGTGTGGTCTCTTGGTCTTCTCTTTATGATCGTATCAGGGAACGTCAGTATAATGACCCCCATCTACTTCTCCTTTAGGACACGGTCCAGTACGGTGATGCTAAGGAGGTCACTATTGGATATGATGGTGCATTGAGGATGCAGGGCGAGCTATGTGTGCCCAATGTAGACGGTTTGCGTGAGTTGATTCTCCAGAAGGCTCACAATTTATGGTACTCAATTCATCTGGGTCCCGCAAAGATGTATCAGGACTTCAGGCAACATTACTGGTGGAGGAGGATGAAGAAGGACATAGTAGAGTATGTGGCCTGATGTCTAAATTGCGAGCAGGTGAAGTATGAGCATCAGCGGCCAGGTGGGTTGCTTCAGAGGTTGGAGATTCCAGAGTGGAAATACGAACGGATCACTATAGATTTGTTGTTGGACTCCCACGGACTCAGCGGAGGTTTGATGCAGTTTGGGTGGTTGTGGATAGGCTGACCAAGTCGGCTCATTTCATTCCTGTGATAACAACCTATTCTTCCTAGCAGCTGGCTCGAATTTACATTCATGAGATTGTCAGACTTCATGGCGTACCGGTATCTATCATCTCTGATCGGGGCACACAGTTTACATTGCAGTTCTGGAGAGCTGTACAGCAGGAGTTGCGTACTCGGGTGGAGTTGAGCACAGCATTTCACCCTCAGATGGACAGACAATCCGAACGCACTATTCAGATATTGGAGGATATGCTCTGTGCTTGTGTGATAGATTTTGGGGGTGCTTGGGATCAGTTCTTGCCACTTGCGGAGTTTGCTTACAACAACAGTTATCAGTCCAGCATTTAGATGGCACCGTATGAGGCTCTGTATGGTACGCAGTGTCGGTCCCTAGTGGGTTGGTTCGAGCCGGGCGAGGCCAGATTATTGGGTACGGACTTAGTTCAGGATGCCTTGGAAGAGGTTAAGGTGATTCAGGATAGACTTCGCACAGCCTAGTCCAGACAGAAGAGTTACGCGGATCGGAAGGTTTGCGATGTTGCATTCATGGTTGGAGAGCGGGTCTTGCTCCGGGTTTCGCCTATGAATGGCGTTATGAGATTCGAAAAGAAGGAAAAGCTGAGCCCAAGGTTCATTGGTCCTTTTGTGGTGTTGCGGTGTGTTGGGGAGGTTGCTCATGAGCTTGCCTTACCTCCCAGCCTAGCAGGAGTTCATCCAGTATTTCATGTTTCGATGCTCCGGAAGTATAACGGTGATTTGACTCACGTATTGGATTTTAGCTCAGTCCAATTGGATAAGGATCTATATTATGTTGAAGAGCCAGTGGCTATTTTAGATAGGCAGGTCAGAAAGATAAGGTCAAAGAACATTGCACCAGTAAAGGTTCAGTGGCGGGGTCAGCCGGTCGAAGAGGCGACTTGGGAGACCAAACAGGATATGCGCAACCATTATCCTCATCTTTTCACCACTTCAGGTATGTCTCTATACTCATTCGAGGACAAACGGTTGTTTTAAGAGGGGGAGGATGTAACGACCTGGCCGGTCATTTTGAGAGTTAGAGCACCGATCCCCTATTAACTGCTTCCCCCGTATCTTTTTCTACTATTGTGACTTGTCAGGAGGCTTCATTTTGGTTTTTGGAAGTGTTTGGGACACTTAGTCCCTAAATGGAGGTTTAAGCCTTAGGATTGGCACCGTAGTTGAAAGTGTGTGAAGACAACTCCGGAATGGAATTCTGTCAATTCTGTTAGCTTCGTTGAATAATTTTGGGCTTAGAGGAGTGTCCGGATTGTGTTTTGGAGGTCTGTAGCTCATTTAGGATTGAAATGGCGAAAGTCAAATTTTTGGAGTTTTGGGCCGGTAGTGGAATATTTGATATCAGGGTCGGATTCCTATTCCGGAAGCTGGAGTAGGTCCGTAGTGTTGATTATGACTTGTGTACAAAATTTTGAGTCAATCGGACGTGGTTTGTTAGGTTTCGGCATCGGTTGTAGAATTTTAAAGTTTCAAGTTCTTTAAGTTTGAATTGGAGGGTGATTCATGATTTTAGTGTTGTTTGATGTGATTTGAGGGCTCGACTAAGTTCGTATGGTATTTTAGGATTGGTTGGTATGTTTGTTTGAAGTCACGGAGGCCTTGGGTGTGTTTCGGATGCTCAACGGGTTTAAATTTGGACTTATGCAATTGTTGAAGATTTCTGGTTGCTGGTGTTTTCGCATCTGCGGTTAGGGAACCGCAAGCGCGGACTCGCATGTGTGGAAGATCAGGCGCAGAAGCTGTTTGGAAGGAGGAGCTCAGGGCACAGGTGCGAGGTAATATTCCGCATTTGCGATGCCCGCAGATGCGATCCTGGAGCGCAGGTGCGAAGTGAGACCGCAGAAGTGGACCAGTTTCCGCAGGTGCGGCCACTTTCTCACAGAAGCAGTCCCAGGTTCCTTAAGTCATTTCCGCACCTGCGATGGAATTTCCGCAGGTGCAGTGCCGCAGGTGCAGTGCCGCAGGTGCGATGAATAGGTTGCATGAGCGAATTTGCTGGGCAGAAAATGGAAAAATTCGAGGGTTTAATTCATTTCTCCATTTTTGGACTTGGGAGCTCGGAAATTGGCGATTCTTTGAGGGATTTTCAGAGAGATCTTTGGGGTAACGATTCCTAACTTGATTTTGATCATATTTCATTAATGTATTGTTGTTTTCTTCATTTAATAAAGGAATTTGAGTGAGAAAGTTGGGAGAATGGGGGGAAAGTTCCCACACCGAATTTCTGAGTTTTTAGTGGGATTTAGACATCGGATTTGGATAATTTTGGTACGAGTGATCTCGTGAGTGAATGGGTGTTCATATTTGATAACTTTTACCCAATTCCGAGACGTGGGCCCGGGGGGACTTTTTGGGCGTTTTTCTAATTTCTTGTCTTAGCTTTGATTTCGTTAGCTAGATTAGTTTCTTGTAGCTATATTTATGTTATGTAATTGGTTTTGGCTAGATTTGAGCCATTCGGGGTCGGATATCCGTGGAAAGAGCATTGTGATGGATTGATTTGAGCTTGGTTCGAGGTAAGTGGCTTGCCTAACCTTGTGTGGGGGAACTCCCCTTAGGATTTAGCATTGTTTGATATGTGAGCGCAGTGTACGTGAGGTGACGAGTACATACACGGGCTATTGTTGCAAAACTCCGTTTTCATTAAGTAAAATACTTGTCTTCCTTTAACTGAGCTACACTAGCATATGAATTTTTCCTGTTTAGTCTAGAACAGCATGTCTACGTGTCTTAATTGTTTATGTGAAACTCTGTGCAACATGCTTAGTGAATTTCCTGCTTCCTCCTTGACTGGTACTTAGTCTAAATCGTAAGATTTCGTGATATAGTTGTAATTCTATTATTTGCGCTGCATATTTACTTTGGGACTACAGAACGGTATTCCAGTAGATCCCCCCCCCCATTCTGCATATTTACTTTGGGACTACATAACGGTATTTCGGTAGATCCCCATATTCTGCATATTTACTTTGGGACTACGGAACGGTATTCCGGTAGATCCCCCCTGCACATTTAAGTTTGGGACTACGGGACGGTATGCTGGGAGATCCTATGTTGTTATCACTGTGTTCTGAGCTGTTGTCTTTCATTGATTCTATTCCTGTTAGATTTCCGTATTTATTTTTACTGCGGTATTTCATTCTGTCTTATTTCATTATATTTATACCAGTAGGGCCCTGACCTGATCTCGTCACTACTCGACTAAGGTTAGGCTTGGCTCTTACTGGGTACCGATTGTGGTGTACTCATGCTACTCTTCTGCACATGTTTTCATGTGCAGATCCAGGTAGTCCTTATCAGCTACACTATCAGTGAGCCGGGACAGCTTTGGAGACTTCAAGGTATAGTTGCCGCGTCCGCAGACCTCGGAGTCCCCTTCTACTCTTCCCCATGTCCATTATCTTCTGTATTTTCTTTTGATAGACTCTGATGTATAGAGATACTAGATTTTCCTTCTGTAGTTTGTGATTCACAATGTTTCAGATTTTGGGAATGCTATGTAGTATTCTAAGGAGTTAGTTATTGTACATGCCAAGCGGCATGGTATTCAGTTATGGTGTTATTGCTACAGTTAGTTGTTGAATTTATGTTTTCATTTCATTATTCCGCAATTGTTAGGCTTACCTAGTCAAAGAGACTAGGTGACATCACGACGTCACACCGAGGGGAAATTGGGTCATGACAAATGACAACACGATTCTTGTTGTTTTTCAAATAATTTTTGCACAGAAAAGAAGAATTAATTTAAGCCCTAGTATTTGAGAGCACAAAGATAGTAGAAGAAGAAGAAGATGATGATGCAATAGAACATAAAGAGCATAAAGATTAAGCCTTCATACCTTAATGCTTGCAATTAGGAGTGAAAATAGTGAAACTTGAAAGTTAGAAGAGTGAGGAAGATGAAGGTTTGAGAGCCCCAAATTTTATTTTTTTTACTTTTGTTCAAAATGGAACACAGTTACCCGTTTAAGGCCCCTGATGTTGCATTTGCGACCCCTTCTTCGCAATTGCGAACTTTAAAAATTCATCAGAGGTCACAAATGCGACCTAGTCCTCAGTTTTGCGATGGGTCAAAGTTTGCATATGCGGACCTTTGTTCGCAAATGCGAACACTGAGCTTCTACAATTTCAGCAGCTATTGGTTTTGGCTCTCCAGTCACCCCGACATGCTCAAATCAACTCCAAAAATTCTAAAACTTGGAAGATTAGTCAAAAATAATATACTAAGCTATTCTAAAAAAGCAAAATTTTAAAAACGACTAAAAATGTTGAAAACGATATGTTGCCTCCCACAAGCGCCGCATTTAACATCGTGCCATGACGCGAATCAACTTTATCACTTTTCTCGCCACTTGAACGATATGAATTGGGCACCTAACTTGGACTCAAGCTTGTGACCACGAGCGGCGGGGGTGGTAAATAGATGATCAAGCCAAACTTTAATTTCTTCATTTTTCATTTCTTGGCTTTCATGTGAGGAATGTCATTTTGCCTTCTTGTTCCTTCAAATTGTAAAATGTATGGTCTTTGCCTTTCCTCCCGGAAATCCCTCATTGACTCGTGTAGTTCAATTTCCATATCACCACACAATTCCAATGTTGAAAAAGGCTTGAAATGTGACATCAAACCAATTTCAATTCTTTCCGGATTTTGGCATCCTCTTGGTCCCCCAGATTAGAGTCAAATTCAACCATATTTTCAACTACACCGGTTGACTCTAATTCCATATTTTTCTTGGCATCACCAACAAGTATGAAGTCGGTTGGCGGATGTTCAATTCTTGATTCCTCAAAATAAAGCTCACTTTCTTCCTCGGAGTTAGACTCTTCTTGACCTCTTTCCACACTTTCAAATCGATAGGCATAATGAGCCTTAATCAATGATTTCATTTGATCTTCCAAAGTGCGGATAGTCTTATCATTTCGATGTAGTGCTTGTTTTAAGTCCTCGAGTGCCAAGCTTTGCTTCTACTCATTTTCAAGAATGGCCTCCAACATGAGCATCATCCTCTCATTTTGAGCATTTGAGAGTTCTTCTTGGTTTTGATCAAGTGCCAAAGAAGGATTTTCGGCTTCAACCTCTAAGGAAGGTTCTTGGCTATCATTCACTTCCGAGGCTTTTTGGATCTCTAAAGCTTCAATCTTTTCGCCCATTTGTAAGTTCAACCTTCCAAGCGCTAAGTCATTTTGGAGACTATTTTCCAAAAGCTCCTCCAAGGCACTTTGCTCTTTGTTTCCTCCTTCAAGTAGGCATTCCACCATGAGCTTGAACTCTCTGTTTTTACCATGCTCAACTTCTTCCACTTCCATATCCCTATACTTGTCATCACAAAAACTAGAATCATCATAGCGGGGTTTGGGGAAGGGAAGGACAAATAAGCACAATTATCCCAATGGCCGTTTTGACGGCCACACTTATCACAAATACTCCACTCATGGGTTTGAGATTGTGTGCACAATCCGACCCCAGAAGAATTTAAACAATTTTGCCATGAGTGTGGTCCTCCACAATAAGGACAAGGGTCATAAAATTATGAACAACTATCATCCAACAAATTTTCATTACGTGATGCCATTGTTTTTTAAAACTAAGCAAACAAACAAGAAACAAACAAGAAGATAAACAAAGATAAGAAAATAATTATAAAACTATTCACAAGTTTCGACCAAAGTACTTACGCTTACTTCTCAAACAACCTAAATACGCCAAATTATTCCCCGGCAATGGTGCCAATTTTGATGACGTCCAAATCCACTACTAAAAAGTAAATGGACACGGTCGCATGCAATATAATTTACCCAACTATGAGTCGGGGTTGAATCCCACATAGAATAATATGTAGGCGATTAGGCTTGTGAGAGAATTATCACTTATTATGCTAAGCCAAACACTTAGAAATATTTTGAGAAAATATTTATGTCTAATTGCAAAAATGTAAACTAACCTAAAAAGCAAATAAAATGATCAATGGCTACAAGAATGGATGCATAGAGAATGACACTCATTTAACGATCCAATGTATTTCACGATTTTACAACTATGAGCGAGTTTATGTTAATTAGCCTTGGGTAATAATTCTATATTAGCTTCTTCAGAAGACTAACAAGACTTTCTAATTGAATTATCCCTAAAACAATTAAGATATTAAGCACACCCGAATATGTCTACAAGTAGTTCAATCCTATCACTAGGTAGAATCTATAAAGTGAGGGCTAAAGCCTCAAGTTCTTGTTAATTAATTTTTCCCAACCCCAAATTATCTTTCCCAAAATTAATTTGAATTTAATGGGTGAGTCCTAGGGTTAGCTAATCCCTTTTGAAACATTAAAGAACAAGAATAATTAAAGAAACAATAACTCACTTCATAATAAATAAAAATCGTTCAATACATAAGCACAACAAGATATTTAATCCACACTTTAAATATAAATATTTCTATAAACAAGATTCAAGTGTTAGAATAAATACTACACACTTAGATATACAATACAAAGCAAGGAAATGAAGAAATGAACATAAATGGGTAATCAATTGTCAACCAAAAACTTCAAATCTTCAAGACCCAAGTGTGTGTGCAAGAACCCTAACTTCAAAACTTATGTTCTCTTGTCAAGATGTGTCAAAGATATTCCAAATATATGCCAAAGATATTTTACAAATGAGCTACGTCATGTATTAAAGGGTTTGGGGCCAAAAAATGTGAAATTACATAAGTACCCAGAACTGAAGCGTGATCTTCGCATTTGCGAAGCTACGTTCGCATTTGCGTACTATGACTTTCCTGTTGACTATCGCATTTGCGATAAAGACTTCGCATTTGTGAAGGTTGACTGTCTGGTTTGACTTCGCATTTGCTACCCTTTTTTCGCATTTGCGAACACTGCTTGACTGGGTTGACTTCGCATTTGCGATTGCTTCTATCTTCGCATTTCCCACATTTATGTCGCAATTGAGACATCTAAGGCCATTTTCCAGATTTTCTTCTTTTCAACTTCTTTTTGACTCATTTTCACTTGGTTTTTTCTTGATCACTTCTAAATCACATAGAACCTATAAAATAGAAGTAAACGACATTAAACACATGATTTTATCAATCAAACATAGTACAAATCTAAGCTTAAAGACGAGATAAGTTGGTAAAATACCAACTTATCAATGTACAAGTCATAAAACATGAAATGAAGTTATCCAAGGCCTCAAACCGTCGAGCAACATGCTAGAGCTCAAAACGACTGGTCTGGTCATTACATTTTCCCCCACTTAAACATACGTTCGTCCTCGAGCGTGCCAAGAACTATTCCGGAGTTGTCCAAAATCACTGTTTAACACCTCGTGCACCTTCCCGTGCCACCACAACCCATGTAAGCACATTAGCTCGAGCCAAACTAAATATCCTCCCTATAACCTTAGCTAACAAGCCTTCGAACCAAATTCCAACATCTGAAATTCTCCACGAGACTCGATTCTAATATACGAACATTGCATTAATCACTACATACTGTACCAAAACATGATCATGCACCTTTGCTGAAATCACACCATGCACCGCATAATTCACATGCCCATAATAACATTCTTCGACCACAATAGCTGCAATTTCATGAATTTAATGCCCTCAATATGCCTCATAACACATATATGCCATGTTCCAACTCTTGCAATACATCCACAACGAAAGAGATGTGTAGAAACTTGAAACCACCTGCCAAAACGATCATTCATGGAGTCTCTTCACCTGACAAGAAAAATTACCTCATTCTAAACTGAATAACGATATTTTCTCTTTAATATACCCTACTTAAATATGATCGCACCTATCTCGGGTTCAATAACCTCGTCTCACCTCGTACAAGTTTCTCGGGCAATAAGCCACCTCTAACCCCATCTAAAATCTCATACAGCGCCAACAAGCTACAACTCGAATATGACTCATAAGGAAGAATGAACTTCAATAAGGAACTACCCAGCCGCGTAACAAATAAAACAACTGAAAAGATGCTATGAACCTTTCTCAGAGAATGAGAAACAAAATACACAAAAATAAGTATAGGGAATTGTACTCATCATCTCCCTGTTGCGGCGCGCAATCCGATCCAAACAACATACCAATGGCAGCGTGCCACCTGATCCACACAACAACCAACAAGGAAACACCCACAAAAACACGCCAAGTGCATAATACAACCCTAGGGAGACGGATAGCGCCATACGCTACAAAATCTAAGCACGATTAAGGTGCAGTAAATGACCTGCATCTCGAGAGCCATCCTGCTCATATAATACCACAAGCTACACGGGATCACAACACGTGTAAATAATCAAGTTGTCCCACAACCCACCTGGCACAATAGAGTATTACATGGAATAGCTGGCGACGGGAATAACATCCAATGCCCGAAGACTCCTCCGTAAGCAATGTTATGTCGAATGAACACAACTGACTTGTCGTAGAGAACACATTCACATTAGACCCACCAACGGGCCTAAAGTCGATTATGATCATACCATACTGGGCCACAACCTTCCAAGGATCCACAATGGCCCTATTCATGACACACACGAGCAGTCGTCCAATCGGGAACAAACCTCTATGGTCCACAACCGAGGAATAGAGTGCATTCCAGGCATAAACTCTCACATTAGCGATAGTACCATGATCTCCATACTTGGTTTCAACCCTTAACAATCAAGTGACTAACATGTTACACTTATACGGTCTTCCCATGGGTTATACTCCCACGACCTTCCGTACCAGGTAGCATAGACTGCACATCCACACCTCCAACCGTACAAATTCTGTAGTGCAAATCAGAATCCGAAATTAATACACAATGCCTCTTCCACACAACACCATTCTCAAGAGACACTAAGATAATTCCAGCTTACTCTGAACGCCTGAATTCTCCCTTTCCCATCTGAGCTCGTGATATTTTTGTTAACACCGAGCCGCAACCTTGATCCTCAACTTCCAATTCCCATGCCGCGCACTGCACCTATCATGCCGCTATGTGAGAGTACAAGAATTCATCATAACCCCTGAACTATTCATAGAATAAACACTTCATTGGCTAGAAACCTTTCACTTAACTCATTTCAGAAGAACCATAGCAACACGCAATTGAATCCCCATAACCGCAAAAAATACAAACCTCAAGTCGTGGTCTAAATCGTCATAACTCTTCCGGGATCCATTTTCACAAAACAAGGCCATTAGAATCAAATGCCTCCTAAATCAATAAAATTATAATGGTTGTAAAGCCCGCACATAACACCACCAACCTCCTGTATAACTTACGCGTCGAAGGAAGTGATCATTTCCACAATCATGCGGATTCAAACCATTACTAACTGACCCTACTTCTTTAAATTTACTCTTGACTTGCCTTAGAAATAATAATAGCTCCATTCGAGAACATAACGAAACTCAACAACACTCATCCCGAGTGATACAATTCACGAGACCACATCATCTCAATACCCATGAACAATCTCATACCCTCCTCATGCACACAATAGCATCTCAAACGGGTACACCAATTCTGAAAGACCTTCCGCGAATCCAAAATTATTTCTCCCATTTTTCCAATACTACCCCGCAGACCCGATGATAACATAGAAACTTCCCTAAGTATTCTTCACACTCTGCTACAAAATCCAGGTCTTTAGCCATATAACGAACCCATTAGAACCACTGTTGAGAGTCACCCACTCTAACTTGGTCCCGAATATAATCCAAACTCTAGTGCGCTGCCAGCACATGAACACCCCCAAAGAAGCAACCGGATAAATTATTTTCCTTGTACATCACATCCACAAGAAGCATAAACTCTAATTCTTCCCAAAACCTGTGCATGAATCGATAAGGCAAAATATAGCACACATTCATCAAGTCCTTTGCTCGAGTTACCCCAGATGTTTTATTTTCTTAGTCGTAAATAATCCACCAATGCACCGATAATCAGAAATTGCACAAACAGACAATCACGCGATCCAATCATAGACGGTGGGCTCCCCCACTTAGCTTTAAGCTACCATCACATAATGTAGAACCCACAAAGATTCCTCCTTATCAATTACCATGATCTCGCTCCGTCAACTCGCCAAATTTCTCGTAGTCCCTTGTTAAACTTTTCATGAACATTCTGTATTATTAGCCGCAATCGTATGTTTGACCCTCTATCGGGTAGTAGGTAGAACTCTTCGTAGAAACTTCATCAAAATCACGCAACTGCTAACCTGCTCACAGGAAATTACCCACCTATGGAATTCCATACCGACATCTTCCAACGGCGTTGCACTGGTACAACTACTACGAAATCAGTAAACCTTCCTGAGCCCAAGCTCGTCTACAGGCTATACAAGCCTGCCCATTCCCCATTGACATTAACTTAAAGTCCGACAATACATTCCAAACTCAAAGTCATATTGCATCCAAAACGATAATCAAGTTTTCACACCCCTCTTCATTTCAAGCAAACTCCTTTCTGCCATATTCAATCTTCCTCAGTACAATAACCTCCATCCCAAATAAAATCGTAGACCTAGTCACTTTTTACCATGACTCCCAAATCGCTCTAAACTTTCTCAAGGCACGTGGCTATCCTACCACAGAATCTGTACGCTACTTTATCACTCCCACTTCGGTTAAACCATCTCCTTTAGCAACTTCTCGACCTCTATTGTTCACACTTGACCTTCTAGCAATTCAACCATTGTGGGACACCTCCCACCATGTCCTTCCTCCTCCTTTGCTGCCAAAATACTGCCTCAAATTATAATCCATCTTTGTAGCACCCTAACGGGTAAATTGCCACCAACTCTGAGCCTCTTCAAGATTGTTTTTCTGAGCCATTCACTGTCGCGATCCATAAACGAGCAATCTACCATTCACAATAACACAGCACGGTAACAACGCACGAACATCATAATAATTTATGTATGTACTGATACAAGGCTGAGATGACAAAACACCCTTTCCACAATAAGACGATAATAACTCGCTAGAATACGCAGGGAGAAACATCCTGCTCCACGTCTGCAGTACCATTGCAACTCCGCGATGCCCAATTGACACGAGCGCTTAACATCGTATAACAATGAGTAGAAAGGGAATGAAGGCATAAGCTTCAATGGAAATCAAATCGCACGGCGAGGAATCAAGAAGGGAAGTGCTCCTAACAGCCCTGTAGTCTCTCGAAGATAAGTACAGACATCTTCGTACCGATCCGCATGACTCTACTAGACTTGCTCATGACTCATGAGACCCAAGTGAATCTAGAGCTCTGATACCAAGCTGTCACGACCCAAAATCCACTATAGGTCATCATGGCGCCTAACGCCGCCGTCAGGCAAGGCAACGATGATTAATCAACTTAGTTACTCATTTTATTATTTTTGAAATCATGAATCCCGTTAAATAGGTCGAGTAAAATCTTGTACTCGCAGAAAATCCGTGATTTTATTTTCCAATTTATGTATAAAATATAAATTACAAGGTGAAATGATAATAATTACGTGAACTACAATAATGAACATTCAGTAGGAACCTCCAAAGCCTGGTATCACAAGTGCATGAGCATATACTAAGGAGTACAATGATAATACAACGTCTGTCTGGAATACAAGTTAGACAGGAGAATATAAATAACTCTGATGGAGACTCTATATGTTGGGGATCATAACATGGAATGCAACTCACCGTAAATTCCCCGCAACAGCCGCGCTTTTTTGCCCAAAAGACCATCAAACATATAGATATACTGCACAATAAGTGTAGCAAGTGTAGCATGAGTACGTAAATCAATGTGTACCCAGTAAGTATCTAGCCTAACCCTGGAGAAGTAGTGACTAGGGGTCGACATTGACACTTTCTAGTGGTCTAATAACTCAAACATAGTATGAAGTAAACAAATATACTGCAGGGTAATAAACAGTATAAACAAATATAGGTACGTGGTACAATCCTCCTCTGAACAGTAAATTCAAGCTCTCAATTATCAGTTACCTCCTCAACTGGAGTATATATGAAATGGACCTTACCAGATAGTTCGTCACAACTCAAATCAGGAAAACACACGGATACGTTGGTTTCTTGTCAAATATTACGCACGACGCTGCCGAGGCAAACAGGCCCATCCCATACGAGTATTTTATAGAAATGCCTAGGCGTACAGCCTCATCCTATAATAATGTGTACATTACCGAGGGTCGAATGGCACAAACCATAGATATATCTATTATACTGCCCAGGTGAACGGCTCGCTCCCATAAGAATGTGGTACATAATCTTGCCAAGGCGATCGATCAGATCCCATTAGAGTAAGAAGTTTTAACGGGTCCTTGACCCCATTCATAAATAAATGTGTGAGTTACAAACTTTAAGGAAAGCTTTGCGATGAAAACGCACAACGCGAGAGGAATTAATAAGGGAAGCACAAATTATTCCGCGGATTATCAAGTAGCTCGTCACATCTCTACAATAGCGAGTTTATCACCCTATGTAAGTCTAGTCTCAAGTCGTAATACGAAATAAAGGAATTAAACAAGCAAAGATGACTCAAATAGTACAATTATAGCATAGCGTGAACCTAAGTCTACCCGGACATAATCAAGAATTCTAGCATACGCACGGACACTCATCACCTCATACGTGTGTAGCTCCCACAACATGCAGCACATAAGAATATAACACCTACATGATAAATTCTCTCTCATAGGGTTAGGCAGGAGACTTACCTCGCTCCGAAGTTGCATAACCGGCCTCAACGCCACTCTAACACCTCAAATCGATGCTCGTCGCTCCAAAACTAGTCAAACAATGTGCAAACCAATAAATATATACTCGTAATAAATAAATTTATAATAATTTCCAACTCCACTCAAAAACTCAATAAATTCAACCGTAGGGCCACGTGCCCGGAACCTGACAAAAATTACAAAATCTGACAACCCATTCAATTACGAGTCTAGCCATACTAGTTTCACTCAATTCCAACTCCGAAACGACATTCAAAACTCAATCATTCACTCTATGAAACTATAGACAACCCCCCCCCCCCCCCCCCTAATTTCTCTTTTTAAACCATCAACTAAATGCCAAAAATGAGGATAGATTAATGAAATATAATCAAAACCGAGTAGAGAACACTTACCCCAATCCATATGGCGAAAATCACTTCAATCCGAGCTCCATAGCTCCAAATATGATAAAATGGCTGAAACCCCTGAAATATAGCTTCTGCCTAGGTATTTACCCTTCGTGATCGTGGAAAGTGGTTTGCAATCGCAAAGCATAACTTTTCTCAGCTCAAAATTGCCCTTCGCGATCGCGGAAAACCAATCGCGATCGCGAAGAACAAGCTGCCCAACTTCTCCAGACAGCCTCTAGTATAATGGTCATAACCTTTTGTACAAAACTCCAAATGACAAATGGTTTGACTTTCTGACACCAAGGGCTACAACTTTTATTTTTGGATCATCTCCAAATTCCTTATAGATTGCAAGACATGAGCTCCCAAAGTCAGCCATGTGCATCAGAAATGTTTTCTTCGCGAACGCGAATCTGTCTCCGCGAACATGATTTACAAGCACCTTTATCCCATTTTTCTCATTGCGAATGCGATCCAATGTCCGTGATCGCGATGCATACTGTTGTGGCAAAAAATCAGCAATTAAAAATGGCCTAGAAATGGTTCAAAACTACCCCAAAACTCAACCGAGCCCCTCGGGACCCTGTCCGAACATACCAAAAGGTCCCAATACCTTATACAAACTTATCCAAAGGCTCAAAAAGCCACAAATAACATAAAAATCATGAATCGATGATAAAAATCTTTCTTTCAACTTTCAAACTTCCAAAATTCGATGAACGCATCCGAATCATATCAAAACATTCCGGAATGATGCCAAACTTTACGCACAAGTCACAAATCATGATACGAACCTACTCTAAGACTCGGAACCCCAAAAGGATGTCGATATCACCAAATTCCACCTCAACCCAAACTTAGAAAATTCTAAAACCTTCAAAATACCAACTTTCCACAATAAGCGTCGAAATGCTCCCGGGCAACCCGATACTCAACGCGAACATACGCCCAAATCCGAAATCATCATACGAATCTATTGAATCTTCAAATATCGATTCCGAGGTTGTTTATTTAAAAGTCAAACCTTAGTCAATTCTTCTAACTTAAAGATGCTGAAATTAAATTTTTCCATCTAAATCAACTCTGAACTTCCCGAAATTCGATTTCGACTATGCGTACAAGTCATAAAACATGAAGTGAAGCTACTCAAGACCTCAAATCGCCGAGCAACGCGCTAGATCTCAAAGCGACCAGTCGGGTCGTTACAAAATTCCTTAAGGACAGTGACTACACTATCAAAGTCTAATTATTTTGCCTCATATTCTGTTATTTTTTCTAACAAAAACAACAACACTATTTGAGATTAAAAAATTCTATGTACTATTGTGCAACTCTTTAATGTCATTGAATTGAAAGTGTTGGCGTTTGGCCTAAACACGTTAGTGTCTTTCAAAGGATTAAAAATCACTATTTCAAAACTTCGAACCAAGTAAACTTTTTGATGCTATGGAATTTTCTAAGACTCTGTCGTTACAAAGACGGTTCGTGACAGCTCATATCGCGAAAAGAGTCGTTGTTGGGCGTTAGTTGAACCAACATTTATACGAGTTATTTCTACTTTTTAATAACCAGTCAATTCATTACTTTTTAAATTTGTTTTGGCGTTGGGTTCAAGAAATTCTTTCGTGACAGGGTTGTGGCAATAGGGCAGTCCCATGGATAAAGTATTCCTTTTTCACGCAGGGTCTAGGGAGGGGCCGCATCCCAATAGGGTGTAATATAGGCAGTCTACCGTGATGCAAGCCTCAGTGACTAATTTCGCGACTCGAATACGTAACTTATAGGTCACACAAACACAACTTGAATGTTTCTCCAAAGCTTACCTTTCGATTATGGCAATAGTTATACTAAATCTTTCATCCAGAAAGCAATTTATCTGATATGGGTTCTTGTTTCTTATTGTTCTGTTCCAATTAGAATGGAACATAGGGACTTTTAGTCCTGTAAGACAATTGACATCTTCAAAGGCAGGATTTTGCACCATTTTTTAATCTTATTTCCTCTAGTTGCAAAGAAAGGAACACAAATACTTTAGACATACTTCTGTTGCTAAGTTAAGGTCTCTTACTATTAAGCTTGACACTTACAAAAATGCCCTAATAACACCATGTACAAGTGTCTTCACCGTATATCGCATATGGCGAACGAACTAAACAATGTAGTCATAAGATGACCGACGAGCAACAAGTCCAAGTTGTGTTTCATTTTGTACCCCAAAGTTGACCCGCAATTTAGCATTAAAATTATGAAAGATTCTAAGCGTTATCTAAAACTTGAGAAAGAGCGCCTCGAAATGGAAAAGATACTATAAGTCTATAGTGGGTCTCTACACAATAAGGGGAAGGGATAAATGTAAAAGAAGCCTAAGCTTGATTTTAAAAAAACTTTTTTTTATCTTAAAAGATACTGAATGTGGCTAAAGCTCAAGTGCTTCAACTGCTAGAACAAGGGACACCTTGCTCATGATATCCCGAGTCTATGAAATGGATATGGCTTTGTTATCGATCTACATCATGATGTAAGGTAATCTTGTTCTGCTTACCTAACTCTGTCACATCTTATATAGTAGACTCAAGAGCCATTTGTAAGAAAAATGAGCTTATATTATTAAATATTTTATTTGTATTTAAATACCCGGATTTGATGATAGTCCATAAACGTGAGCCCAATTATAAGAGTGATAATTAGTTATTAGGATGTGCACTTTATGTGCTTGGGTGAGTCTAGTATAGTGGTGAATATAGGCTCAACTCAATGAGATCCGTAATGGGATGGCCCATCAGAGTTTCATTAGTTACTGCTAGGTCCACTCTCTAGCCCTTATGTAAACATATAGTCAGAGTTATTTCAGATTATTTGTTGTGTGTGGTAGTTATTCCATTGACGCTGCCATTAAAAAGTTCAAAAATTTACTTTTTAGTCACATATTAATTTTGTTATTTAATAAAAATATTTTAACATTTTACTAATTTTGAAAAGGTGACTATTGGTTTTAGAAAGGTGCATGTTGGCAAAGGTTGAGTCTATTAATTCTAATAGACTCCTAAAAAGGTTTATAAATACCCGTTCCTCTCCGAAACAAAAATCATCAGAAAAATAACAGTTTTTCATCATCTTCTCTTTCTGCTATCTACAATTCATAAAGTTTGTTCTAGTGAAAATTCGAGTTAATTGCCAATACACTAATTTCAAAGGCGTTGTAGAATCCTGGAGGAATTCTTCCATAATCTTTGAGCAACAAAATTGGGAGGCTTAAATTCTTTAAGGACATTGACTATACTATCAAGGCCTAATTATTTCATCTCATATTCTGTTATTTTTCTAACAAAAATAACAGTATTATTTGAGATTAAAAATATTATATGTACTATGGTGCAACATTTTAATATCGTTGAATTGAAATTGTTTGGCGTTTGGCCTAAACACGTTGGTGTCTTTCAAAGGATTGAAAATCAATAATCCAAAACTTCGAACCAAGTAAACTTTGTGATGCTATGGAACTAGATAAGACTTTGCCTTTAAAAGACAGCCGTCACTGCCCATATCGCGAAAAGAGTCGTTGTTGGGCGTCAGTTGAACCAACAGTTATTCGAGTTATTTCTACTATTTAATAACTAGTCAATTCATTACTTTTTAAATTTGTTTTAGCGTTCGATTCAAGAAATTCTTTCGTGTTAGGGTTGTGGCAATAGGGCAGTCCCGTGGATAAAGTATCCTTTTTACACACAGGGTCCGGGGAAGAACCGCATCCTAAGAGGGTGTAATATAGGCAGTCTACCGTGATGCAAGTCTCAGTGACTAATTTCACGGCTCGAATCTGTGACCTATTGGTCACACAGACACAACTTGAATGTTGCTCCAAAGCTCCCCCTTCGATTATGGCAATAGTTATACTAAATCTTTCGTCCAGAAAGCAATTTTATCCGATATGGGTTCTTGTTTCTTGTTGTTCTATTCCAATTAGAATGGTACATAGGGACTTTGTAGTCCCGTAAGAGAAATGACATCTGCAAAAACAGGATTTTGTACCCTTCTTTAATCATGTTTTCTCCAGTTGCAAAGAAAGAAACCCAAATGCTTTAGACATACTTCTGTTGCTAAGTTAAGGTCTCTTACTATTAGGCTTGACACTTACAAAAAAGTCCCTAATAACACCAAGTACAATTGTCTTCACCATATATCGCATATGGCAAACGAACTAAACAATGTAGTCGTAAGATACTGACGAGCAACAAGTCCAAGTTGTGTTTAATTTCGTACCCCAAAGTTGACCCAAGATTTAGCATTAAAATTATAGAAGATGCTAAGCGTTATCTAAAACTTGAGGAAGAGCGCCTCGAAATGGAAAAGCTACTATAAGTCTATAGTGGGTCTCTACACAATAAGGGGAAGGGATAAGGGTAAAAGAAGGCTAAGCTTGATTTAAAAAAGCTTTTTTTTAATCTTAAAAGATATTGAATGTGGCTAAAGCTCAAGTGCTTCAACTGCCACAACAAGGGACACCTTGCTCATAATTCCCCGAGTCTAAGAAAGGGTTATGCCTTTGTTATCGATTTACATCGTGATTTAAGTTACTCTTGTTCTGCTTACCTAACTCTGTCACATCCTATATTGTAGACTCAAGAGTCATTTGTAAGAAAAATGAGCTTATATTATTAAATATTTTATTTGTATTTAAATATCCGGGTTTGATGATAGTCCATAATCATGAACCCAATTATAAGTGTGATAATTAGTTATTAAGTTATGCACTTTATGTGCTTGGGTGGGTCTAGTATGGCGGTGAGTATAGGCTCAACTCAATGAGGTCCGTAGTGGGATGGCCTATCAGAGTTTCATTAGTTACAGCTAGGTCCGCTCTCTAGCTTTTATGTAAACACATAGTCATAATTATTTCAGAACATTTGTTGTATGTAGTAGTTGTTCTATTGACGCCGCCATTAAAAAGTCTGAAAGTTTACTTTTTTAGTCACCTATTAATTTTGTTATTTAATAAAACCATTTTAAATTATCAAAATGTTTTAACATTTTACTAATTTTGAAAAGGTGACTATTGGTTTTAAAAAGGTGCATGTTAGCAAAGGTTGAGTCTGTTAATTCTAACAGACGCCTAGAAGGGTTTATAAATACCACATCCCTCCCCAAAACGAAAATCATCTGAAAAATAATAGTTTTCCATCTTCTTCTCTTTCTTCTATCTACAATTCACATAGTTTATTCTAGTAAAAATTCGAGTTAATTGCCGATATTCTAATTTCAAAGGCGTTGCAGAAGCCTGGAGGAATTCTGCCATAATCTCTGAGCAACAAAATTGGGAGGCTTAAATTTTTTAAGGGCAGTGACTACACATTAATGCCTAATTATTTCGTCTCATATTATGTTATTTTTTCTAACAAAAATAATAGTACTATTTGAGATTAAAAAGATTCTATGTACTATGATACAACTCTTTAATGTCGTTGAATTGAAAGTGTTGGCGTTTGGCCTGAACACGTTGGTGTCTTTCAAAGGATTAAAAATCACTATTTCAAAACTTAAAACCAAGTAAACTTTGCGATGCTATGGAATTTGCTAAGACTCTGCCTTTAAAAAGACGGTTGGTGACTGCTCGTATCGCGAAAAGAGTCATTGTTGGGCGTCAGTTGAACCAACGGTTATTCAAGTTATTTCTATTGTTTAATAACCAGTCAATTCATTACTTTTTAAATTTGTTTTGGCGTTGGGTTCAAGAAATTCTTTAGTGTCAGGGTTGTGGCAATAGGGCAGTCCCATAAATAAAGTATCCCTTTTACACGCAGGGTCCGAGGAAGGACCGCACCCCAAGAGTGTGTAATATAGGCAGTCTATCGTGATGCAAGCCTCACTGACTAATTTCACGGCTCGAATCCATGACTTATAGGTCACAAAGACACAACTTGAATGTTCCTCCAAAGCTCCCCTTCGATTATGGCAAAAGTTATACTAAATCTTTCATCCAGAAAGCAATTTTATCCGATATGGGTTCTTGTTTCTTGTTGATCTGCACCAATTAGAATGGAACATAGGGACTTTGTAGTCCCGTAGGATACATGACAGGTGCAAAAGCAGAATTTTGTACCCTTCTTTAATCTTGTTTCCTCTAGTTGCAAAGAAAGGAACCCAAATGCTTTAGAAATACTTCTATTGCTAAGTTAAGGTCTCTTACTAGTTACTATTAAGCTTAACACTTACAAAAAATGCCCTAATAACACCATGCACAAGTGTCTTCACCATATATTGCATATGGTGAACAAACTAAACAATGCAGTCATAAGATGACCGACGAGCAACAAGTCCAAGTTGTGTTTCATTTCGTACCCCAAAGTTGACCCACAATTTAGCATTAAAATTATGGAAGTTGCTAAGCATTATCTAAAACTTGAGGAAGAACGCCTCGAAATGGAAAAGCTACTATAAGTCTAAAGTGGGTCTCTACACAAGAAGGAGAAGAGATAAATGTAAAAGAAGCCTAAGCTTGATTTAAAAAAGCTTTTTTTTTTATCTTAAAAGATATTGAATGTGGCTAAAGCTCCAACTGCAAGAACAAGGGACACCTTGCTCATGATTTCCCAAGTCTAAGAAAGGGATATGGCTTTGTTATCGATTTACATCGCGTGATGTAAGTTACTCTTGTTCTACTTACCTAACTCTGTCAGATCCTATATTGTAGACTCAAGAGTCATTTGTAAGTAAAATGAGCTTATATTATTAAATATTTTATTTATATTTAAATATTTGGGTTTGATGATAGCCCATAAACGTGAGCCCAATTATAAGTATGATAATTAGTTATTAGGATGTGCACTTTATGTGCTTGAGTGGGTATGGCGGTGAGTATAGGCTCAACTCGATGAGGTTCGTAATGAGATGGCCCATCAGAATTTTATTAATTACAGCTAAGTCCGCTCTCTAGCCCTTAAATAAACACATAGTCAGAGTTGTTTCAGAACATCTGTTGTGTGTGGTAGTTGTCTCATTGACGCCGCCATATTGAAGAAAAGGTAATAAAGAGGAAGACCTAGTCCTTCGTCAATCCGCGATATGTATATGTTCTTGCTAATCTTGATTTATTTTGTGTTTTAATATCATATTTGATCTTGGTTTATATTATATGTCATTATTCTTACACCATCAACCATGTAAAAAAGAATATAGATGCCTTCGTAGAATTTGATCTTAGTCATATGTTGATTAATTTAGTGACTCATTTGGTCTCCCATAAATATGGTCGAGACTTTCTTTTCACACAAATAAGATGTGGCAGTGGCTAGTATCCACTATAACTAATTCAGTCTGACATCTGTGATCCAAATAATGTAATCCTTCTAAGTTAGTTACTTATACTCCATATGAGTTATAGACGAAATAAAACCTGGTTTGAGCTTTTGGAACTCTTGGATTTGTGCTTTTTATTTTGGATCATAATTACTTTTTCTCCACATAAAAATTAGATGCAAGGGGAAGGAACTATACCTTTCTGTGATACTCTATACGAACCCAAGATAATGAGTACATAAGTGAACAACATATTGGCACGACAACTGAATTTGAAGCACCTGATGTTACATTCATATTTCCTAAGTAGGGTGAGATATGTTAAGACTTGTCTCTTAAAGAAACTACGGACCATATTGTTTCCGCTATAGATAGAAATGGATCAGAGTAGAAGTCTTTGGTGATAGTGGATCTGTTCCAATTACCACCCATATATCATCAAAAGAGAAACCATTTGATAGGTCGGGTACTCTGGGTTGGTTCGAACTTTTCAGTTAACAAACCAAATTAATTGTGTCGAGTTATTAAATCTAAAGATAAACCAAACCAATAAAAATCGAATTTTTTAATCTCAGGTTTTCGGATTTTTTTTATAAAGTCTTCATAGCACAAAATATAGAATTGGTGCTCCAAATATTTCTTTAATCCAAGTACGACAGAACTATATAAAGTATTTTTCAAGAAAATAACATAAAATATGAGATGATTCATGATATTGTACTAAAATATTTAATAATTAAGATAATAAAATCGCATAAAAAATATTATCAATAAGCCATAATAAAAATGAACATAATCTAAAAGTACAAAGTTGCTAAAATCAGAACGACTAATAAATACTATTATTTACATGACTAAACACCAAAAAGAATTATGCATTTTATCTAAACTATGAAAAAACTAAAAAAAATAGATATCCAAGACTATGGTCATTCCTAGTACAATTGAATTGAATGTCTTTTGTTAGCATTAATATTGATTTGATTTTGATTTGGACTTTATATGAGTTACTAACATTTATGGAGTATAGAACTTATTGGAGCATTCAAAGTTCAAACTTGAAATAATACATTAAAAGAAAAAACTATGAAAAAGTTTAAGAAATATTTATAAATTACACTACAATAAATATTTTTATTTATTAAATATATTTAAAACTTCTATACATGTAATGTCGGGTTGGTTTGATTGCGGTTTGAATTTTTTTAGTTAAAATCAAACCAAATCAATTATGATCGGGGTTTATTTTCAACACCAAACTATAGTCGGATTTTTTTCTTGATTTGACTGGGATTATCGGTTTGGTATAGTTTGTCGGTACACCCCTAGTCTCAGTGGAAATAACTTATCAATTGATAAATCAATTTGTCAATCTCAACCTCGACGAATAAGCCGTTCACATATTCCCTATCATCAATTTTTTATCGAAGGGAAAGTATATATAGTTACTTTACAAGATGAAAAAGAGTCACAAAATATGAATGAGGCTTTTAAATGCCCCCTGCTAAGGATAAGTAGTTTAAGCAATGAAAGATAAAATAGAGTTAATAAAATCAAACCAAGCGTGGGATTAATTAATCTACCTATGAGTCATAAAAGTTTTGGGAATAAGTGGATTCTCAAAGTCAAGCGCAAGGCTAATGATAGTATTGTAGTTAAACACTCCTATTTCTAGAGGTGAAGTTTTAAGTGGGAGGATGTATTCTTAGAGTCCGTTTGGACATAAAAAAAAAATTTCTTTTTTATTTCAAAAACTTTTTATTTTTTTTCGAAATCAACGTTTGTTCATAAAATTTTCAACTTTCACTTGAAGATGCATTTTGAAATTTTTTAAAATTTTGAAAAACTATAAAAAATTGTTTTTTAAAATTTTCACTCATATTACTCACAAAACTTCAAAAACAACCCAAAATTATATTCATGTCCAAATACAACTCTAATTTTCAAATACCATTTTCACTTAGAAAAAAATTTTACTCTTTTTTGGAATTTTACAATTCTTATGTCCAAACGCCCACTTAGAGCCCGTTTGGACATAAGAAATTTTTTCCTTTTTTTCAAAAAATTTTTACTTTTTTTCGAAATCAGCGTTTGTTCATAAAATTTCCAATTTTCACTTGAAGATGCATTTTGAAATTTTTCAAAATTTTGAAAAACTATAAAAAGTTATTTTTCAAAATTTTCACTCATATTACTCACAAAACTTCAAAAATAACCCAAAATTATATTCATGTCCAAACACAACTCTAATTTTTAAATATCATTTTCACTTGAAAAATTTTCACTCTTTTATGGAAATTTACAATTCTTATGTCCAAACGCCCACTTAGACTCCACAAAAGAAGGAACAAATGAAAATGGTTCCTTATTTCAGTTGCATCTATAATAAGATATATGTCGTGATGTCTAATATCTGTTATGAGTTATGACAATTATACTGGAAAGCAATTAAAAAGATACAGATGTATCTCAAAGGCACAACAATTATTTCTTATGTTGTCAAGGAAAGGATCTGCGACTCAAAGGCTATACTAATGATGATTGTAGAGAAGATTTAGATGAGCGAAAATACAAACCTGAGCATATTCACCCATGCAATCGCCTCTATTGTCTAAGTAACTAATAGAGATGAGACGATTATAAGCTTGTTATTGTTAGAAGTGATAATATTGTTTAAAGTCATAATACAACACCCTGAAATTGGTAACACTGAGTCACGAGCTCTATAATGCTAATACAAGTCTGAAATATAGAAATATTATCTGAAATAACAACAACAATAAAGAAATATAGGAAGAGACGCTAGGGACTGCGATCAGGAAACAACTCTACTTCCGTCTCCACAACACAGCTAAGAGCTCCAGCTCACAAAGCTCGGCTAGATCCAACTCCAAAATCTACAAAATTAAGTGTAGAGTGTAATATGAGTACAGCCGACCCCATGTACTCTGTAAGTATCATCACTAATCTCGGCGAGATAGTAGTGGCAAGAATTACCAATGATACTCACTTAACAACCTGCTCAGTACATAAATATACAAGTATACAACAACGGTGCCAAACTAAGCATGACATACTGGTATAACTAGTCAGTGCACATAGAGAAAATGTGTGCAAGTCTTATAACAATTTAACAGCTCAACATATAGAGTAGATAAACGACTATCACCCACGAATCATCAACATTTGCATATAGAGAAGATATAATAATAATTAAGTTAATGTGCACGTGTTAGCATATAGAGAAGATATTGTGCCTTGATCCTTCAGTCAAAGCAGCATATAGTGAACATATGCATAAAGAGGCATGTATGCATTCCATAACTGGAATATAGAGAAGATATGCGATAAAATCATATATACACACAAGGTATTTGCAAATAGAGAAGAGATGCAAAAATCAAACACTGATCAGTTTTTCACAATCCATATATACGCCATCAAGAGAGAAACATGAGAGGACGACCCTATGAGGATGGATCTTTATCCACACGTTGCACGGTATAAAACCTGGTGTATAACAATAGATGCATGACAAAGACCTCGTGCCTTACCAATAACAATATCATTACAATTGCACGACAAATACCTTGTGCCACAATAATAGGCGTATAGCAAAGACCTTTTGCCCTAACAATAATAAACCACAATATCCGCACGGCAAAATCCTGTTCCATCACCTCAGTTCATAACTTCATATTCGAGAACCATATGCACTGATATATGCATATAAATGAAAGATAATCATAGGATGCACGTGGACCGAGAATAATAATGTATGGATGTATGCATATAGGAATGATCCCTAAGTGGGATGTATGCCTATATGTACGTATGATCCATGAATATACTGTGCAAAATGACTGAAATGTTATTATATATTAATGTTTCAACCTATAGACCAAATGTGGTCATGGTACAGGGGTTAAAAACTGAGCAAAGTTTCTGCTCATTTCAGAGAAGACTGCCGTTCGAATCTTTGTGTTTACATCTTTTATTGGAATTTTGTTTGAGTTCTGTTTGACCTATTTGTTACTGCACTAGTGCACTTGGAACTCTTTTTGTCCCTTCCTATTTAAAAGAGGGTCCATTTCTTACCCTTAAAAGATGAGGAACCACATAATTATTTTTATTCATTTATTGTGTACTTCATTGGCTTATGAGGCTTTTTAATAATTATAAAAAAAATAGAGGCTTCTTTCTTATTCTTCTTGGTCTTCACAAATTTTTAAACTAGGGTTTCAAAAGAATCAAAGCAAAGGCTCTTTTTCTTGTATATAAACTACAATCAATCCTCTTCTTCTATGGTTACAATAACAACAACAACAACCCAGTATAATCCCACTAGTTGGGTTTGGGGAGGGTAGTGTGTACGCAGACCTTACCCCTACCCTGGGGTAGAGAGGCTATTTCCAAATGACCCTCGGCATCCTTCCCTCCAAAAACTCTCCACCTTGCTCTTGGGGTGACTCGAACTCACAACCTCTTAGTTGGAAGTGGAGGGTGCTTACCATCAGAGCAACCCACCTTGTCAATGGCCCCTTCCTGGCTCTATGGTTATTATTTATTATAATGCAATATTTATTAATTATAAGTTATATGGCCCCTTCCTGGCTCTTGCGTTTCTGTTTCACATAATAAGAAGTGGGTCAAATATTTTACTCCATTACTTTACTAATGAAAGACTTTATTTTGGATTCATTTGTTTTAATTGTTAAACTCATATTTAGCTCACAATATTTATTAATTATAAGTTATATGGCCCCTTCCTAGCTCTTGCGTTTCTGTTTCACATAATAAGACACAAATAGTGAATTTTTGCACTTGCTATGATTTTTTTTTTGTATTTCAGCATGTGAGAATAAATTTACCTTTTTGTATCATTTTAGTTACTAGTCAATCCCCTGCCTAAACCAATCTTTATTTTATTTTCTTTTATTTCCTTTTGGATGACTCTCTGAGAATTTGAAATAGAAAGGTTCACAAGTACATGTGTTATGCCAGTTAGGCTTAGGAGATAACTACATTCTTGCTATGCTGTAGAAATTGTAGATATTATATCATATTAACTCCATCTTTATAAGTACTTAAGTTATTGAAATATCAATTTAATTAGATTAAATTTATATTACAACGTAAAATATAATTTATTTTTTGTGATTTTTAGGATCTTTTTAGTAAGAATAGAATGCTTGATTGATGTGGCGAGATTTCTTTTAAAACAAGGAATGTCTTTTCGGGACCACAATGAAGGATGAACTTCTACTAAAAGAGAAAACTTTTTAAAACTCTTACAAAGATATGCAGACAGGGATGATGAAATAAATTTGTGCTACAAAATACTCCACAAAATAACACGATGATTGTTCCAAATATTCAAAAAGAGATCGTGAATGCTTGTGCGAGAAAAACAATGAAAGCAATGGTTGAAAATCTAAATGGAGACTATTTTGAAATTTTGGTTGATAAATATAAGGACGTCTCTCATAAGGAACAAATAGCTCTTGTGATGCGGTATGTCAACAAAGAGGGCAAATGATTGAACGATTCCTTAGTATTGTTCATGTTAAAATTGCAACTTCACTGTTATTGCAAAAAGCAATCTATGATTTGCTTTTAGAGTATTCATTGAGTCCATCTCAACTACAGGGACAAGATTATAATACAGCCAGTAATATGCAAGGAGAAATCAATAGTCTTATAACTTTAATTCTAAAAGATAATCCTTTAGCATATTGTATACATTTCTTTGCTCATCAGTTGCAATTGACTCTTGTAGCCATTACAAAGAAACATTATGATGCAGATCAATTTTTTGATATTATTGTTGATAATGTCTTGAATATTGTTGGAAGTTCTTTTAAGCATAGGGATATGCTTCGAGCGAATTGAGCAAAAAAACTAAAGGAGTTACAAGTGCTAGGTGAAGTTCATACAGGAAGTGTACTAAATCAAGAATCTGGACTCCAAAGGCCATGTTATACTCGGTGGGAATCTCAATTTAAGACAGTGTGTAAGTTTGTTATTGCATTATTCTTGTCAATCATTAATGTACTTGAGTTTCTTACAAGTGAGGGTGAAAATTTTCTTGAGAGATTAGTGACAAAAAGGTCTACTAAATGACATAAGTTCTTTGGAGTTGGTGCATATGATAAATTTGATGTTAAAAGTTTTGGCAATTATAAATTATTCGAATATAGCTTTGCAAAAAAAAAAAAATTAAAATATTGTAAATGCTATGAAGCTCGTTAGTTTCGCTAAGAGGCAATTGCAATTGATGAGATAATCTAATGAGATTTTTTGATAGAAGACGCCTTTTCATTTTGTGCCAAGCATGGTATTGTGATCCCTAAAATGGATAAGAACTATCATCTTGGGAGTCAAAGCATAGGAGTTCAAGTATTACATTTTCTCGTCATTTATGTGTAGAAGTTTTTAACGTTGTTATTGATTTGTAACTTTTGGAGCTTCATAATTATTTTGATGTGGTGAATAGTGATCTACTTCTTGGTATGGCTAGTTTAAGTCTATAATTCTTTTGCAAATTATTATAAAGACATAATTATGAAACTATATTCTCTTTGTGAGAGAAGACAATGATTTTTCTAACTTTAAAGGACTTAGAGATCTTTCAGAAACACTAGTTCAAACAGTTTTGTACAAGACTTGGGGACTTGTTTATTTGTTTATGAAGTTAAATCTAATATTATATGTCGCTACTGCAACGGTAGAAAGAGATTTTTTTTTCAATGAATTACATCAAAAATAACTTGTGTAGCTGAATTGGTGATGAATTTTTGAATGTTTGTTTAGTTTGTTACATAAAAGATGAAGTATTTGAAATTGTACTTAATGATGCGATTATTGATCATTTTCAAAACATGACAAGTCACGGGCATAATTATAATGGTGATGTTTATTGAATATATGTTATATTAGGTGGTTCGATATTTGTTAGATATAAATTGGATATGATTACTCATATTTTGTTTGATTACTATCCAATAGTACTTTGAGGTTTGTCCTACGTTTTAAATCTTGAACCCGTAAAGTTAAATTCTTGGATCCATCTATGCTTTATACATAATTTAGCGAATAAAATAACAATAGTCTAAAGTCTAAACATAAATACAAGACGGAGCTTCGATGGCTAGGTCTAAAAAAATATAGTATATAATTAATTAGAGTCGTAGATATCTACTGGAATAGAAAGCGGGTTCACTGTATAAACTGAGGAGTCAAATGCTAGCTTGTATTCCCATGTCAATCTTACATGTGCCTGTAAAGAAAAAACAGAAGTATTGCAAGCAAGTCTGCACACATCTGAATCGTACTCAACGATTATCATCACCTCTCTAGTTCAAAGACTGGAGCAAGGTTTTAAAGAAACGTCATGCTAAGGATTGAGATGGATTTGGCTATTAATTGGCAGAAGCAGATTTGTGTGAGGCTTAGCCGTTTACTAATGGGTCGTTAGGTTTGAATGATAAGTTATGTTGGAATTAGTTAACCTAATATTATTTTTTATTGACTGTTTGGTTTGTTGTATTAATTTACAGATTGTCAATTTTATTGCTTTATCTTGGAATTACTATTTCACCATCTGATATGTATAAGTTATCTCAATACTATTTTTAATCATGGGATAACTTATCTCAAAATTATTAACCAAACAAGAAATAAGACGATACTAAATTTTTATCCCAAATTATTTTTGCTTAACCACCGTACCAAACGACCCTCTATCCCAAAATCTCCCAAACTAGCACACGTGGAAAAATATTTCACTTTGACTAATGATGATGGTTGCCCAGCAAAGTAATCTTTTCATCAATCACTAATAATTATGACTATTAAATCATTATCACCACTAAAAAAGACACGATCATATACTACTAGAAAAATATGAGTAGCTTTACATTATTACACAATATATATATATATATATATATATATATATATATATATATATATATATATCTAAAATGTCGTCCCAATTGTCACCAATATTACACCAAATAGTTTAATCCTCCTCATTTGATGGTAATATCACAATATGAGATTATTCGTAGCCAGTGCCGACTTAATGCCTACTAATTTTCACGCGTAAGAGAGCAAATGAAGTTTCTTACCCGGAGTTAAAAGTAAGAATTAAATTCAATAAATTACTTGCAAAGGTCTAAATGAGCTCAACCCATCTTCGGGTGAGGATCAACTTCAGTACAATTAGCTCCAGTATTTTTTAATGGGGCTGTGGATAACTGTCACATGCTCAAAAGAACTTTAAAAGGCTAAGATCTTGCTTTATATTTTTTCAAAATAAATATTTATTTAATGCTAACTGAATCATGAAAAATATAAAAAAAGATTTTGGCGTTTTAAAATTCTTGTAAGCATATGGCAGTCATCCACAACGCCATTGAAAAATACTGAAGCTAATTGTACTGGAGCGGATCTTCAATCTTTGTAGTTCTAAAATTCTAATAAAATCTCAAAATCAAGTGCATAAGGTCGGTCAACATAGTAGTTGTAGTTCTCTTGAATTTTAGAATCCGTATTAATCTAGTTTCTTAGCATTAGTGGCATTATCATTATCATTTTCATTTTTGAAAAAATTATTAGTTCTAAATTCATCATCGGACTAGAAAGAAAGGGCGGGAAACAATAGCCTCAACATAAGAGATATCATAGTGCCATTTTAACCTCAAAGAATTTTAAGAAGCCAAAATTGCCCTTGGTGTTATAAATAGAATTGTATATAAGGTGAATGTCTATATTTTAGAGAAATCTTAGGGTTTGTTATTTGGTGGCTAAGTCACGTTTTCCTTATAAATAAAAGGATTCTATTCCATTGTAATTCACTCCAAATTAATAAGAATTCTCTCTCCCTACTTTTCTCTTCAATACTCTTCTTCTTCTTTTATTGTTTCATAACACGTTATCAGCACGAGACTCTAACCAATTGAGTAGAGGCATATGCTTTGGTCACCACGCTTTGGGATATGTGTATGTGGCTCAACTTTTACATAATATTAAGCATAATGATTGTCAATTGATATTTGAACTTCCTTTAGTAATAAATTCTGGATTAAAGGTAAGTAATTTTTACCTATTTTTCTCTTTTAAATTCTTGAAATTCTATAATTTGATTTTAAATACAACCAAAGATAATAAATTTTGATTATAAAACTAATAGAGTTTGTAAAAAATTATAACCACTCGAAGTGATAAAATTTTTATGTCTTGCCATGATCAAATTCATGTACGATTGTGAGCACAAGAAGTGGAAGCCTATCCCATTGAATTTGCTTCATTCTCGTTCCCTTAAAGAGAATGTGGTAGCAACATGTGATAAGTCTAAAAGAAGACAGAATTATTACCGTAAAGGTATAAATGGATGTGAACGTGGCAATAAACTAAATTATAATTGTCATCATTGTGGTAATGAGAACAATAAGGATTCTCAAAATAATCCTTCACTTTGTGAAAGTAATATTTGTCATCGATTTGACATGAGATTTTGTAAAGCACATATAGATGATTATGGTCCAGTAATGATGTGAATGTGACAACATGTGATTTATAAATACATATTCATTCTTGCAAGAATATGAACGTGCTAGTGGTAGTGAATAAATCACACTTACCTATAGAAGGAGGTTTGCGATGAAACTAGAAAATAATTTCATTATTATAACATGAATGGTCATTGGTCATGTACCTATTGTGATTAACCAAAATATTATGGCAATGCGATTATTATATGGCAAAAGTAATAGAAGCAACATATCTTGTCTTTAATAATTTTGACCATGACCATAATAGTATAACTTTCTCCTTTAAAGAGATATTTACCATATAAACGTTGATGAATATGTGGTAGTAAAAAATTAATTGAAAGCTCTGAAAGAGACAATTATACCATTTTGGAGAAATAAAATTGATTATCAATAAGATATTATGTCGTAGTAAGTCTCAAAGAAACTTATTTAGTTTCTAAAGTATTCACAGAAGCGGTTAGTTATATTGAGACCATAAATAAAGGAAAGATTTAATATCTTCTATTACTACAACTTATAGCTGGGTAATATGTATGTGAAAAGCTACCCGCTTTATTCTCCAATTTGTACTACATAAATAAAAAATACCATAGTAAAGTAGAAGTTTATTGATATAAAAACTCATATCATAATAAACTTGGAGTATATTAATAATTGCATACTTCACAGTGTAAACCTGAAATTTATCAATATTGATAATTTATCCATCTGGCATAATTGTTTTAGCTATGTTCATTTAAGTATAATGTGCAGAAATAAAAGAGAATTCACATGGGTACACATTAAAGAACTTGAAAGTTCTTTAGAATTCTCTTGTGTTGCTTGTTCTCATTAATTAATAGACCAACTAAAATTGGGATTGAATCCCATAAATTTTAAAAATATCAGAGGTGAATATGGGCACATTCACCTGCATGTATACTACATAAGTTGTATCTATGAGATGGTTACATGTGCGATTATTGTTAACCCGCAACACGGTGTTTCTCAGATAACCTCAATAATTTAATTTAGAGTATATTCCAGATCTTTTATTGAAGATAGTTCATCTTGATAAGTTGGTTTACATCACAGTTGGTTTAGCAAAATGATTTATTGAGTGTCTCAACTTAATAGCTAAACTATTGCTTATGAGCACAAATGTATCTATATCGGTTTGATATACGTTATATACGAAAATATATTACATTCTCCCCTCACAAGTAGTTCAGGGTTAGGAACCAAATAATTTCATCTTATTATTATTAATATGCAGTGTATATTTTGATAAACACCATAACACACAAAGGTGAGTTTTCAAAGTTGAGGAAGCAAGTTAGTTTTTCTAACATAAGGGGGAGACAAGATAAAAGTTGAGAAAAAGTTACGTGTAATGAATTATCATTTGTACATCTAGATCCTCGAATAAGATCATATGAACTTGAAGTTCATAAAAGATAATTTACAAAGCATGTCAGCCGCATTTGCTGACCCAAAAAAAATAACTATATTCTTACTGCAAATGGTCCTATCAGAATAAGTTGTAGAAGGACAAAATCTATGGTACGCTTGAAGCGTATAGACCAATCAGTTTCAAAATTCTTGATAAAGAAGATGAGCAAATGATCTAAATGATCATAATAAGGAGGCAAGTGATCTAAAAGATCACATGACGTAATACATCATAAAATCTCAGGAGAGGTTTAGGCACCTGAAATATAAATGAAGAGACCTCTTTATTATGTCTTTATGAAAGGAAAAAAAAAGGTTGGAACAGATATAAAATGTTTGTCAACTACATCTATGATAGCGCTAAATATATACGAGGATCTTAAGTCTAGGAAACAATTCAAGTAGGATTGGTTTCATATGAAAGACATGTAGTTTTGGACATGAGGTTCAAACACTCGAAAGTATAAGGTCAATGGTGTGTGCAATCACTTTTATCTATCTTATGTCTAGCATGACATAAAAAACTTGATATGCATCTAAAGTCCATTCATATGGCTTATATGATTTAACTTATATGACAATCCATGAAGGATTTAAATTGCTCAAAGTATATACAATTCTTGGTCATGAAGTACTACATCCTAATAATGTGATAGCGAGAATTTTTAAGGTGCAACATATTGATTGGAGTTAATATGGCTGATTTATTCACCAAATCTCTGCCGACATTAACCTTTAAGAAGCTAGTGCACATGATTGAGATGCGAAAACTCAAGGATATGAATCTATGCTCTCATCAGGGGGGAGTTAATACGCGTTGTACTCTTTTTCTCTTACAAGGTTTTGTCCCACTAGGTTTTCCTTGCAAGGTTTTTAACAAGGCTACTAGAAGACATATTATTAAACATGTGTACTCTTTTTCCTTCACTATAATTTTTTCCCAGTGGATTTTATTTTAGTTAAGGTTTTAACGAGACACATTATCTGTTAGATAGACATTCAAGAGGGAGTGTTATAAATAGAATTGTATATAAGGTGAATGTCTATATTTTAGAGAGATCTTATGGTTTGTTACTTGGTGGCTAAGTCTCTTTTTCCTTATAAATAAAGAGATTTTATTCAACTGTAATACACTCCAAATTAATAAAAATTCCCTCTCCCTACTTTTTTCTGCAATACTCTTCGTCATCTTTTATTGTTTCATAATACTTGGTAAATTTTAGTATAAGAATACTTAATTATTAGTTCATAGGAAAAAAAATAGTTACTTTAATCAACGGGTAAATGTGTTAATTCATATTCCTGTAATGTAGAGATTAAGTGGGCGTTTGGACACAAGAATGGTAAAATTTTGAAAAAAGTGAAGTGTTTTAAAGTGAAAATGGTATTTGATAATTGCAGTTTGTGTTTGGACATGAATACAATTTTAGGCTGTTTCTGAATTTTTGTGAGTGATCTGAAGTGAAATTTTGAAAAACAGTTTTTTGGAATTTTTTAAATTTTCGAAAAATTCTGAAATTCATATTTCAGTGAAAATTAAAAATTTTATGACCAAACATTGATTTTGAAAAAAATAAAATAAAAATCGAAAAAGTGATTTTTTTTTATGGCCAAACAGCCATTAAGAGTGTGTTTGGTACAAAGAAAATATTTTCTAATTTTTTTTCATGTTGGATTTATTTAAATATTTTGAAAAATATTTTTCTCATGAGCTCCTTTTCTTTAAATTGGAGAAAAATAATTTCTCTACCAAAAGGAGGAAAAATATTTTTCAAAACCTTTTTTCAACCTTTTCCACCCTATTTTCCACCACCCCACCCCACCAACCCCCCTCTTCGCCCCAGCCTCTCTCCCTCAAACCACCACCCACCCCCAATCTTGCACCCCCACCATCTACCCCAATCTCGCACCCCAACTCCCTCACCCCCATCCCATGTATTTACCAAAATTATATATTATTTAAAATCATATATTTCCACTCACTAACCACCACCATCAACAACAACCCAGTAAAATTCCACAAGTGAGGGGTGTGGGGAGGGTAGTGTCTACGCAGACCTTACCCCTACCCTGATGGAGCTAGTAGATAAATTATTTTCGATAGATCATCGGCTCAAGAAAAAGCAAAAGATGAAAAGAGACAATATATCAATACCATATCAACAGAAACCATAGAAATAATAACAACGTCATAAGAACTAGAAAAATAGATGAAACACAATAAAAATAACCAGTAAATAAAGTTCGGTGCTATAAAAAACGAAAGAATAGTGTGAACACAATAAAAACCGTCTAAGACAAAACCTATTAGACTAGCCTCACACCCGATACGAAGTAGAAAAATGCTCAACTACCTCCTAACCTACAACCCTAATGCTCGACCTCCACACCTTCCTATCAAGGGTCATGTCATTGGAAATCTGAAGCCATGTCATGTCATGCTTGATCACCTTTTCCCCAATACTTCTTAGGCTGCCCTCTACCTCTTCTCGTACCTGCCAAAGCCAACCGCTCACACCTTCTTACCGGGGCATCATAACTTCTCCTTCGCACATGCCCGGATCATCAGAGCCTCGCTTCTCGCATCTTGTTATCTATAGGAGCCACACCCACCTTCTGCCGAATAACTTCATTCCTAATCTTATCCATCCTAGTATGCCCACACATCCACTTCAACATCCTAATTTCTGCTACTTTCATCTTCTGTATATATGAATTTTTAACCGGCCAACACTCTACCCCATACAACATGGCCGGTCTAACCACTGTTCAACTTACCTTTGAGTATTTGGCACCAACCAAATACTAAAGATATCTTTTGAATTTTTTTTTTCACTCTTAATTAAATATGAAAACTAAGTGATAAAACTACTTTTTTTTTTTTAGGAAAACATGAAAAACTTTTTCCTCCCCGCCAAACACACCCTAAATAAAACAAGACATGGAAAGTAATTCAAGAACCAAAAATATTTTCCCTTTTTTTTTTGTGTTGTTGGTTCCTTAGGGGAGGGGTTAATGCAACTGCAACGAAATTGCAAAGAGTCCACCGAGTAAAACCCAAAGGAATCCCAAAAGCGACTTTTTCGTCCTATTAAAAAAGATTCTAAAAGCGAAACATTCAATTAAGTACCCAAACTATCTCACAAACCACTGAAACACTGCCACGTAAGTTGCTATGAGCTGGCAGCATCACCCGCAGGTGAAGTAAAAGAATAGGGTCAGATCTGAAAATACGAGAAAAATTAAGGGGCCTTTAAGTGCAAAACCCGTGGTGCTATTTGAATCACATCCCATTTATGGTTCAAAAAATCCCCTCCTTTTTATAGTTTCTCTCTCCCAATACCTAACCCTCTTTCTCTCTCTATATATTTAGCCTCGCTTTGTTGGCGGCTGAAACTCTCTCTCTCTAAAATTCGTTGTCTCCGCTCTCTCTTCTAGGGTTTCTTTCTCTCTCCTCCCATAAACCCTTTCCAAAATCTTCAGGGTTTCACTACTCCTCCTCCTCCTCCTCCTTTTGAGAGATCTATCTTTTTCTTATGGCTGCTGGTGCTCCTCCTGTTGATCGTATCCTTAGCTTATATATTTACATATGGCTATTCAATATTTTTTCTGTTAAAATCGACCCAAGTTTTGATTTTTACTTGTTTGTGAACGTATGAGTAGATTTATGTATGCTTAAAATTATGTTCTATGGGGTAGACTTTTTATCTGGGCCTTTATAGATCTGGATATCTGTTGCTGGTTTTAAGTGTAGGCTGTTAGTTTTTTTTTATAATAAAGGATGTGTTTTTCAGCTGTTTTTTGATTTTTTATGCTTGGTTAATTCAGCTTATATATGTTGGGGAATTGGGTAGGTGATTTGGCGATTTATAGTTGATGTTTTCTTTTAAACAACAGCAGATATTTAGTTCGGTTTAGAATTCTGTGCTAATTTTAGTACAAATACAACAACAGCTATGCCTCAGTCTCAGCTATATGAATCCTCTGTTACTATGTTATTCCCTATAAACTCGTCTCAGGCCAATATTACAAAATAAAATTAATAATGAAAAAAATAAAATATCTAAGTGTTTTAGTAAATTTATTGTTTACATAATTTTAGTAAATTTTGTTATTTACATAATTTAAAATGACCTATTTGTTGATTCCAAATTTGATAAGTATTAGTGGAAGTTTGTCTTGGCTTTAGTTGTTAATGAACTCGTTTGATAAATTCTATGGAGAAGTGGTATTCCTTTACGATTTACTGCTATAGAAGCTGCAGGCTTGCTGCAGAATTTGTCATTGGATTCTCAGAATAGGAATCTTGAAATTACAGAGCCAAAAAAGAAGGTGATTTTCCTTTTAGTTGTATTTTTTCTAAATGCTTTGTTTCAGTCAATTGGTCTACAGTTCTTAATCTGAAATTTGTTCCCTTTTCAGCCTTCTGTGGACTCAAAAGACGTGGGAAATGGTCAGATCCAGTCCATGAATCGGTCTGTGACCCCTCTGTTGCCGGAATTCATAGATCCGAATTTTTGCTATCTTCCTAATGGTTATCCCTCTACTGCAGCATACTATTATGGTACTACCTCTTATCCAATTTATGTGACCTATTTCTTTTTTAGTTCGTTTAGAAAAAAAATTACCTTCTAAATACGGAAACAATTTAACTTGATGTTTAAACAATTTAGGACATACAAGTTTCAAAAGTACTACAACCACAAACATTATGGCATGTTTAAGACCACAAGGTTCAAAAGTCTTTGTTTCTTTCTTTAACTATGTGACCATGCAAATGGTATGGCATCTTATAACCACAGGTAACCTGTTTCATGGTAACATTTTTTTTGTTCTGCTCTAGGATATGATGCTTCTGGTAATGAGTGGGAGGACTATTCAAGATATTTAAATCCGGATGGAGTTGAGATGGCTGTAAGTTATTCTGCTTGAATTCTTGCTACAACGTTAAATGTGTTTATCTGTTTGCTGTATTAATTTTTGTGTCATGGAAATTCTTTGTTGCTGTCTATAGTTGCTTTTAAGCTCGAGCAAATATTGGTCTGTGTGTGGATTTTAAATGAGTTAAAATGCAGGGAGTTTATGGGGATAATGGGTCGCTTATCTATCATCATGGCTATGGTTATGCACCCTACAGTCCATATTCACGTGCTACATCCCCTGCCCCAACTTTGGGGCATGATGGCCAGCTCTATGGATCACAACAATACCACTATCCGTATTTCCAGCCCCTCCCTCCAACCAGTAATTCGTACACTACTCCAGTTGCCCTGCCAAAAGGTGAGATTGCCACCTCTGCTGCTGCTGCTGACCATGCATCGTTGTCTGTTGATTCTGCTAATGGAATTTCTAATGGCATTGCCAATGGTGGTGTAAAGGGAAATGCTGGGCCTACGCTTGTGAGGCCTGCATTCCAGAACCCATCCGTAAATGCTAATGGTTCTTATGGACGGGGTGCGTTGCCTGGAGGAGCTGCTTCAGGTTATCACGACCCTAGATTAGGTTTTGATGGTGTGCGATCTCCCATTCCATGGATAGATGGATCAATGTTCACTGACGGGCAAGGTAGGCTAGTGTCGAGCAATTCTTTTACACCATCTTTTTCAAATGGCAGTGCCGTTCCATCATCAAAAAATCAGAATGTTCATCCGCATCTAATGATATGTTATTTGAGAACATGAATATGTTCTTTCTCTTCCATATTTACCGTCTCCTTAAAGAGACTTAAGAGTACCTACTCCAGTAATTGGAGCCAAGCAGCTGCGTGTAAGGGTTTTCTCCATATATTTTCTGGTCTCATTTTCTTGTTGACACCGACTCTCTTTTCATTCTCAGGGCTTCCACCACCCAAGGCCCTCTTCTGGCATGAACACAACAAATGGGTATATGAATAGGATGTACCCCAATAAACTGTATGGGGGGCGGTATTGTAACACATTCGGTACTGGCATGGGCTTTGGATCCAATGGATATGATACCCGTACCACAGGTCGTGGGTGGATGACGGTTGACAACAAGTTCAAACCCAGGGGTAGAGGAAATAGTTTCTACGGTAATGAGAACATGGATGGTTTAAATGAGCTCAACAGGGGACCTAGAGGTAAAGGTTTCAAGAATCAAAAGGGTTTTACACCAGTAACGCTGGCAGTCAAGGGGCAGAACGTTCCGCTCACGCTAACCAATGATGCTGAGAAAGAAAAACCAAGCCTGATTCCTGACAGAGAACAATACAACTGTCCAGATTTTCCAGTGACATATACTGATGCCAAGTTTTTTATAATCAAGTCTTACAGTGAGGATGATGTGCACAAAAGCATCAAATATAATGTTTGGGCTAGCACACCAAATGGTAACAAGAAGCTTGATTCTGCTTACCAGGAGGCTAAACAAAAGTCTGGTGGTTGCCCTGTTTTTCTTTTCTTCTCGGTGAGCTTTTTTAGATACATCATTCTCAAGTCTTTTTTTGGTTTTGAGTCACATTCTCCTTGTTTTGATTGGTTATTTTTGGTCTTTTTATCCAGGTGAATACAAGTGGTCAGTTTGTCGGTGTTGCAGAGATGGTAGGACCAGTTGATTTCAACAAGAGTTTGGAGTATTGGCAGCAAGACAAGTGGATCGGCTGCTTTCCTGTAAAGTGGCACATCGTGAAGGATGTACCAAACAGCTTGTTGAAAAACATCACGCTGGAGAACAACGAAAACAAGCCTGTTACCAACAGTAGAGATACTCAGGAGGTATGCCGCGTGTTTTAATATTATGAGCAAGATAGAAGAGTAGTGATTTTTGGGTGATCCTGTGTAGTCTGTCTTGGCTCGTTTGACCTTCATATAATTGTCGATTACTGTTTTTACCAACCGTTTCACCAATTCCAAAAGATGGTTTTTACCAACAGTTTCATTGCTTTGTACAGGTCAAAATAGAGCAGGGCCTACAGGTGATTAAGATATTTAAGGATCATATTAGCAAACAGTGCATCCTTGATGATTTTGAGTTCTATGAGGATCGTCAGAAGAGAATTCAGGAAAAGAAGGTCAAGCAGCAGCTATTCCAGAAGCAGGTAGCTTATTATGTACTCCCTCCGTTTCAATTTATGTGAATCTATTTCCTTTTTAGTCCGTGCCAAAAAGAACGACTCCTTTACCTATTTGTAACAATTTAACCTTTATGCAATGATTTATAGCCACACAAAATATATGTGCTTCATTTTACACCACAAGTTTAAAAGTTTTCTCTCTTTTCTTGAACTCCGTGTCCAGTCAAATGGGTTCATATAAATTGAGATAGAGGGAGTGCTAAATTTCTGCCTATTAAATGAACTTTTTAAAAAAAAGGAACAAGAAGAGGTGCTTTCACTAGTGTATTTAGCAGTGGTCGATGTCTTCATAATAATAATAATCTTCGACTTGGTAGTTAATTATGGTTGTTTTCTTTGGTTGTCTCAGTCGCAGGTATGGGAAGGCAAAGCTACTGAAGAGAAGAAGAAAGAAAACACGAAAGTGGAACCTAAGTCCCAGAAACCTTCAGAAGTTCCTGCTGGTTTGAACAAGGAAAGTTTACCCGCTGCTCCGACTAATGGGGAGGTGAAGCTTACAGAAAATGGATCAGTTACAAAGGGAGATGATATGAAGGGTGCTAAACCAGTCACTGTAGCGGAAAAGAAACCTGTAGCTAAAGGGATAGCAAAAGGAGTTGCTAATGGATGCTAGCTTCACCTAATGAAGGGGGAGGTCTGTGGTTAAAGAAGCCCTAAATTGGAGCTTGTTGACTACATGATATGCACGCCAGTGCTTGGTTAGATCTCATAACCATTGGACTGCCCCTTTTATCCTAGCTGCATTTGGAGTTGGTTCTTGCATTAAGAAATCCCCGGAGATAAATCAATAGTGGCAAGGCTAGTTCAATCTGTTTCTAAGAGCTCAGGAAGTATGGAAGCTCCATTTTCCCTCAGGTTTTAGCTTCTGACAGGTTTCATACCTTGGTTTGGGTTTTAGGATAATTTTTTTTTATAATTTTGTTTTCGTCTTGTGGCTTATTTTGGTCAATTTTCCCCTTTTTTTAAAAGTTATTTGGGTTTTAAAGGGTGGGGTTCTTGTTATTATTAGTTTGGCTCCCAATCCTATCTTGTAAATCTAGATCAATCTGTTGCGGCAGTTCCCAACATTGCTTTTTTGTACTAATGAAAGAGCTAGAAGCGAGGTGGGAATGCATTGCAATATAGTTAATTCAAGAAGCATTTGGCAGCGATTTTTCCCAATTTTATGTTTTTTTTAACGACAATTTGGTATTTCATGTTTAGTGTGATTCAGAGCAACTCAATCAGGTTATTGCTGCTGTTGCTCTCATTTAAATTCGCATTGTCCAATTATCGGCCGTGGATAGTTGTCTTTCTTCCTTAAAATTGAAGTAATATCTGGACACATGAAACAAATGAAAAGGTCCATATTTAACTTGTACTACCGTGATTGCTCAACTTCTTTCCTTCGTGTAGAGTTGGTTCATACTCTTACATATTAGTTTTTCTATTTGCACTTGTTTTAGTTTCAATAGGAAAAAGGTGAACTTTACGAGTCAAATTTCAATATAAAATTATTTTCAGGTTGGAGCTTTATTAGGAGTCGAAGGTAAAATGATATTTTTTCTTAACGATGGATAAAGTTTTTCATGTTCCGTAGTAAATTTGGACAAAAAATTGGGGACGAAAGCTAAAAAGTGATTTTTCAGGTCCCATTTTATCACCTTACTACTACTTGAAACTTTAATCCCTTCGACAATGAATTCTTGAAATATTTATAAATATCATGAATTATGCATAATTATTTGGTTAAGACATCAAGTAGGCTTAAACTAATCTTTTCAATGTGCTTCAAGTCCAAAGCTCCGTCGAAGATCGTTTAGTTCACAGATTAACTATATAGGAATTGTTAATGCGATGAATATTATAAGGCCTAATACAATAACTGTTATGTAAAGAGTGTCCAGTTTAAGGTAATCTTTTGTTTTTTTAGATAATCTTAGTTTTTGAAAAATACGACAATATTGACAAAGAACAAGGAGAACAAAAACAATTTATCGAATATAATATTGTGTCGTGATAAGCTACTGTTTTGACTAAGGTGCAAATAGTTGAGATCGAGTGGCTGAACGTTTGGAGTTTACAAAAATATATTGCCCAGAAATTAATTGAGAGGAACAAGAAAAATAACAAGAGAAAAAGAGGATTGATTTTTTTGCGTTTGTATATCGCTCATAGGAACGAAATTGTATCTCTCATATATATATATATATATATATATATATATATATATATATATAGGAGTGGAGAAAATCTAAATGTTATAAGGCCGATTAATTCTCATAAAGAGTCAACAGTGACAATTCTGGAATTAAGGCACATTTAATCTCAAGGGGGGATATATTGTCGTAAGTATGTATTTGAATAATTTTCTGATAGGCTGAAAAATATTAAAAATAATTTTATAAAACTAGATTTGGATTAAGCCTCAAGTATATCTCGCGCGCATGGTAGGAAAATCCATAAGTTTTGCCTTCGGCCCTATTTCTAACGTGCGCGAGCCACTCTTTTTTACTAGCTCTTTTTAAGCCCAATACAAGGCACTCATTATAAAGGGGGCAGTTGCATTTACCCAATTTTGAGATCACCATTGAAGTTATACCCACTTTGCACAAAAATTACAAGTCTACCTATTTTTGGATCAAACTTCGAGTTTGAATTTGAGGAAAACAAAATTTAGTCTGAAGTACAATGCACTTTAGGCCAATTAAGTCTAAAGTACAAAACTTGCACTTAAGGCCAAATAGTTCTGAAGCGCAACAAATATTTTTATGGACTTAAGGCCAAATAGGTCTGAAGTGAAAAAATTGCACTTACGATGCACTTAAGGAAAAATAGGTTTGAAGTACAACCAATGTTTTCATGCACTTAAGGCCAAATAGGCTTAAAATGCAAATTGCCTAAAAATAGAAAGTTATTATTCAAATTTTAACAAACCAACACATAATTCAACACCTAAATCTACTCCAAATGAGCCCAAATTTGAAACATAACCTCCAAGTATCATAAAGAACAAACCCCAATCATCAATTTATTAAATAACAACAAATCTAACAAAATTATTTTACAATTAAGAAGAATAAGAATAAGAAAAAATCCTAAGCAGTAGCAGAGAAAGGAGCACCACTGTAACGACCTGGCTGGTCGTTCTATGTATTTTAACCCTGTTCCCCTATTTGATGCTCCCCGTATGTGTATTTAGTGCTATATGACTTGCGAGGATGGTTGATTTGGTTCAGGAAGGTTTGGGAGTGAATTGGAACACTTAGTTCCATGATTTGAGGCTTAAATTGTAAGAGTTGACCAAGGTTTGACTCGTATGTAAATGAGCCCGGAATTGTATTTTGATGGTCCCAATAGGTTCGTATGATGATTTTGGACCGAGGTGTATGTCAAGATTTGGATTTGGATGTTCCTAGGTTGATTTGGTTTTATTTGGCAAAAGTTGACAATTTGAAGGTGTCTGAGAGTTGACTTTATTGATATTGGGTTCGTGTTGTTGTTTCGGAAGTTGGAATAGGTTCGTTATGTCATTTGGGACTTGTGCGCAACATTTGAAGTCATTCCGAGTTGATTACACGCGCTCAACATGAATTTTGGAAAGCTGGAAGTTGGTTAGTTCCTTAGGCTTGAATCGAGGTATAATTCGTGGTTTTGATATTATTTTATGTGATTTAAGGCCTTGAGTAGGTCCGTGTTGTATTTTAGTACTGGTTGGTATGCTTGAACGGAGTCCCGGGGGTCTCGGGTGTATTTCGGATGAGTTTCGAATTATTTTCATGTTATTTGGCAGTCTTGTTCTGGTGTTAGCGCACCTGTGAGGTTTTTGCCGCAGGTGTGAGTCCGTAGAAGCGGACCTAGGGCCGCAAAAGCGAAGTTAAGCTGGATGAGGCACGAACCGCAGATGCAGCTCATGGAGCGCAGATGCGCTATCGCAGGTGCGAAGGTACTTTCGCAGAAGCAGATGCACATCTGCGATGAGAAGTCTGTAGAAGCGGATGAACGAGAGTTAAGTGACTCCCGCATCTGCGATTGGTTTTTTTGTAGATTCGGTACCGTAGAAGCGGGATATTGGTCCACAAATATGAAGACTTCTGGGCAGAATACTTATTTCGAGGGTTTGGTTATTTTTTATTATTTGGAGTTTTCGAGCTCAGCTAGAGGCGATATTTAGAGAGTTTTTCACTACTAATTAAAGTTTATGTAATCACTATTTGATTTTGATGTTAGATATTGTTTCCCCATAGATTATTACACCTAGATTATGTAATTTAAAGGAGAAATTTTGGGGGGTTTTGCTATGGTTTTTGCAGAGTGAAAATTGGTAATTTGGGGATCGATTTGAGGTCAAATTTGGATGAAACACATATATTTGGACTCGTATTGAAATGGATATCGAAATTTATGATTTTTTTTGGATTTGGGTACGAGCCCGGGGTTAACGTTTTGATTGACTTTGTGTATTTGTATCAAGATCAAAGCTTTATTGTTTGGGGTTGGTTCCTATGGTTTTATTTAACTTTATTGAATTGACATGAGGCTTGACTCACAAGCCATCCTCAAAAGAGAAAGTTTCAAGTATCTTGGGTCAGTTATCCAAGGAAATGGGGAAATTGACGAGGATGTCACATACCGCATTGGGGCGGAATGGATGAAATGGAGGCTAGCATCCGGCTTATTGTGTGACAAGAATGTACCACCAAAACTAAAAGGTAAGTTCGACAAAGTGGTGGTTAGACGGACTATGTTGTATGGGGCTGAGTCTTGGCCAGTCAAGAACTCCCTCGTCCAGAAGATCAACGTAGCTGAAATGAGGATGTTGAGATAGATGTGCGGGCACACTAGGTTGGATAAGGATAGGAATGAGGATATTCAAGCAAAGGTGGGTATGGCCTCCATGGTTGACTTTGGCGGGTACGAGAAGAGGTAGAGGGAGGCGTAAGAAGTATTGGGGAGAGGTGATTAGGCAAGACATGACACGACTTCAGCTCACCGAGGATATGACCCTTAAAAGGAGGGTGTAGAGGTCGAGAATTATGGTAGAAGGGTAGCAGGTAGTCAGGTATTTTACTAATCCTTACCGGGTTGTTTAGGGCTAGTCTGGTAGTATTTTGTCATTGTTCCTAGATTGCTAATATTACGACTATTTCTTACTATCTTCCGCTTCAATTTTCTAGTATTTTGTTGTGGTTGCTACTTGGTGCTATTGCTTTTCTTCATCTATTTTTTTCTAGTTCTTACATTGTTGTTATCATTTTTTGGATATTGTTGTTATTATTTGATTGTTTCTATTCATCCTCTCGAACCGAGGTTCTTCCAGAAATAGCCTCGCTACCTTCTCAGGGTAGAGTTAAGGTTTACGTACACACTACCGGATATTGTTGAGCCGGTTAGACCAGCCCAGACACCGACGGTACCTATTGCTATAAATGGTCTTTAGGAGACTGTGGCCCAGACCTTGAGTGTGTATACAAGATTGGCTAAGGCAGGTATGATACTAGTTGCACTAGCTACCTCACAAACCGGGGGAGGAGCCCCAACTCCTGTCGCCCGTACACCGGAGCAACTAGCTCAAGGTTATCAAACAATGGGGGTTTTGCCAGTGTAGCCAGTTATTTCAGCACATGCCGTGGTTGGACCATCTTTGATTGATGAAGAGTAGAAGAGGTTAGAGCGATTCCAGAGGCTTCATCACCCCATTTCAATATAGGAGAGTCAGAGCATGCTACAAGTTTTCTTGATCAGTGTCATCAGATTCTTCACATAGCGGGGCTTATGGATTCCAATAGAGTTAACTTTCCTACTTTTTAGCTGATGGAGCCAGCCTACATGTGGTGGCAGACCTATGAGTCAGGCAGACCAGCTGGCGTAGAACCACTTACATGGCCCTTCTTAGAGAAGTTTATCCCACAGACTCACAGAGAGGAGCTGCGTAGGGAGTTTGAGCATCTACGTCAGGAGGGCTTGACTGTTACCTAGTATGAGATAAGATTCACAAAGTTGGCATGTCATGCAGTATTTTTGGTCCATACCAAAAGGGAGAGGATCAGGAGGTTCATTGATGGCCTCTACGATGGACTTCGATATGGTATGGCCCGAGAGGCCGAGATTGATGCTAGATTTGACTAGGTGTTTAAGATTTCTAGACGCTTGGAGCATGTTCGTGGACTTGAGTGAGAGGAGATGAAGGCCAAGAGGCCCCGTGGTTTAGGTGGTTTTGGTGGTGCCTCGTTTGGAGGCCAGTCATGGCAGAGGCCGTCCTTTTAGGCCCACTCAGGCAACTCGTTAGATTCCCTATAGTTCGTTAATTATCCACAATTCATACTGTACTCGCCCAATTTAGTCATCATTTAGTGCAATGCCAGCATAGAGTTTTTACCGTGCTTAATCTTCTCAGGGTTCCATAGGCAGGTATTCAGATTATCAGGGTCAGTCGCAAGGTCAACAACCTCGTCAGAGGAGGGGTTGTTTCAAGTGTGGAGACTTCAGTCATCTCAAGATTGATTTCCCCATAATTCTGAGTGGTGTCCCACATCATAGAACACAATCTATGGTTTCAGTACCACTAGCTACATCATCCGCTCAACCAGTTGGGGAGGGGGGCTCAGTCGGTTTGAGGTCTCCCTAGAGGGTAAGGTCGGTCAGGTGGTGGATAGGCCCGTTGCTATGCATTTCCAGCGAGGCCAGAGATAGTTGCTTCCGATGCCGTGATCACATGTATTGTTTCAGTGTGCCACATGGATGCGCTAGTGTTATTTGACCCTGGTTCTACTTATTCTTATGTGTCATCATATTTTTCTCGTTATTTGGATATACCTCGTGATTCTCTTGATATTATTGTTCATGTATCTACACTGGTTGGTGATTTTATTATGGTGGATCATGTATATCGGTGTTGTGTGGTTACCATTGGGGTTATGAGACTAGTGTTGATCTTTTATTGCTTAGTATGGTTGACTTTGAGGTGATTTTGCGTATAGATATGTTATTTTTGTACTTCTTGATTGTCATGCTAAGATCATGATGTTGGCTATGTCGGGGTTGCCGAGGCTGGAGTGGAGAAGTTCTCTTGGTCGCACTCCTAGTAGAGTGATTTCATTCTTGAAGGCTCAACGGATGGTTGAGAAGGGGTGTTTTGGCATATTTGGCCTTTGTGAGAGATGTTAGTGCTGATACTCCTACTGTTGAGTCAGTTCCAGTAGTGGGGGTGTTCAGATGTGTTTCTTGCAAACTTGCCGGGCATGCCACCCGACAAGGATATTAATTTTGATATTGATTTGGTGTCGGGTACTCAAACCATCTCTATTCCACCATATCGCATGGCACCATCAGAGTTGATGTAATTGAAGGAACAATTATAGGAATTGCTTGATAAAGGTTTCATTAGGCCTAGTGTGTCACTTTGGGGTGCACCGATACTATTGGTGAAGAAGAAAGATGGTTCTATAAGGATGCGCATCGACTATAGGTAGTTGAACAAGGTTACTATCAAGAACAAGTATCCACTGCCATGTATTGATGATTTATTTGACCAGCTTCAAGGTGCTAGGGCATTCTCGAATATTGACTTGAAATCGGAGTACCATCAGTTGAAGATCAGGGCTTCAGATATTCCTAAGACGACTTTCAAGAACCGTTCTGGGCATTATGAGTTCTTGGTGATGTCATTTGGGCTGACCAATGCCCAAATATTTTCATGCACTTGATAAATAATGTATTTTAGCCTTATCTAGATTCCATCATCATTATATTTATTGATAACATATTAGTGTATTCTCACAGTCAGGAGAAACATGAGCAACATTTGAGGATCGTGCTCCATACCTTGAAGGAGAAGAAGTTATATGCTAAATTCTCCAAGTGTGAGTTTTGGTTAGACTCGATGGCATTCTTGGGTCACGTGGTGTCTAGTGAGTGGATTGTGGATCCAAAGAAGATTGAGGCATTTCAGAGTTGGCCCTGACCTTCTACCGTTATAGAGATCCGGAGTTTCCTAGGGTTGACTCGATATTATAGCCGTTTTGTGGAGGGGTTTTCATTTATTGTAGCCTCACCAACTAGGTTGTCTTAAAAATGTGCCCATTCAGGTGGTCTGATGAGTGTGAGAAGAGCTTTCAGAAGCTCAAGACCGCCTTGAATACAACTCTAGTTTTGGTTTTGCCTTTGGGATCGGGTTCTTATACATTCTATTATGATGCTTCACGGGTTGGAATTGGGTCTGTGTTGATGTAGGATGGTAGAGTGATTGCCTACGCATCACATCAGTGCACGATTAGGAGTTAGCATCCATTGTTCACGTGCTCAAGATTTGAAGGCATTATATTTATGGCGTGTCTTGTGAGGTATATACGGATCATCAGAGTCTCAAACATCTATTCAAGCATAAGGATTTGAACTTGAGGCAAAGAAGGTGCTTGCAACTATTGAAAAACTATGATATCTCCATTCTTTGTCACTATGTAAGGCCAATGTGGTGGTCGACATCTTGAGTAGGAAGGTGGAGAGCGTGGTGAGTCGTGCTTTCATTACAGCTAGGGAGAGTCCGTTAGTTTTGGATATTCAGGCTTTCGCCAACATGTTCGTGAGGTTTGATATTTTGGAGCCTAGCAGGGTTCTTGCTTGTGTTGTATCACGATCGTCCTTGTTTGAGTGCATCAAGGCACGATAGTATGATAATCCCCACTTACTTGTCCTTAGGGACACGTTGTAGCACAATTATGCCAAGGAGGTGACTATTGGTGATGATGGGGCATTGAGGCTTCAGGGTCAGATCTGTGTTCCTAATGTGGATGGCTTGAGAGTTTTGTTTCTTGACGAGGCCTATAGTTCGCGGTATTCCTTTTATTCAGGTGCCACAAAGATATAACTTGATTTGAGGCAACACTATTAGTGGCGGAGGATGAAGAAGGATGATGTTGAGTATGTTGCACGGTGTTTGAACCATCAACAGGTTAAGTATGAGCATCGGTGACCTGGTGGTTTGCTTCAGAGGCTAGATATACCAAAGTGGAAGTTGGAGCGTATCACTATGGATTTTGTGGTTGGGCTTCCATGGAACTTGAGGTGATTATATGTTGTGTGGGTCATTATGGACAAACAGACCAAGTCTGCACGCTTTATTCTAGTCATGACTACCTATATTTCAGAGCAGTTGATTCAGATTTATATTAGAGCGATTGTTTGCCTTCATGGTGTGCATGCTTTTATTATTTTCGATCGAGGCAATAAGTTTACATCGCATTTTTGGAGAGCAGTGCAGTGTGAGTTGGTCACACAGGTCGAGCTGAGTACGACATTCCATCCCCAGACGGACGGGCAGTCCGAGCGTACTATTCAGATCTTGGAGGACATGTTGCGAACCTTTGTCATTGAGTTTGGGGGTCAGTGGGATCAATTTTTTCCGTTAGTAGAGTTCACCTACAACAACAACTTTTAGTCAAGCATCCAGATAGCTCTGTACGAGGCCTTATATAGAAGGCAATGTCATTCTACGGTTGGTTGGTTTGAGCTTTGGGAGGCTAGGTTGTTGGCGCTAATCTAGTTCATAATACTTTGGAGAATGTGAAATTTATTTTAGAGTATCTTCGTACAGCACAGTCCAGGCAAAAGATTTATGATGATAGGAAGGCTCATGATGTGGCATTCATAGTGGGTGAGAGGGTTCTACTAAGAGTTTCTCCCATGAAGGGTGTGGTGAAGTTCGGGAAGAAGGACATGTTTATCCCTCGGTATATTGGTCCTTTTGAGGCTTGGAAAGGGTTTGTGAGGTGGATTACAGACTTGCTTTTCCATCTAGCTTGTCGGGAGTTCATCCCGTATTTCATGTTTTTATGCTTCAGAAGTACTATGAGGATCCGTCACATGGTTAGATTTCCATTCGATGCAGCTGGATAACGATTTGACTTATGATGAGAAGCCATTGGTAATTTTGGATAGGCAGGTTCATAAGTTGAGGTCGAAGAATATTGCATCGGTGTAGGTTCAGTGGAAGGGTCAACCGGTTGAGTAGGCGACTTGGGAAACAGAGCATCATATGCGGAGCAGATATCCTCACCTTTTCGGCATTTCAGGTATGGCTCTAAACTTATTCGAGGATGAATGTTTGTTTGAGAGGGGGAGAATGTAATGACCCGGCCGATCGTTCTGTGTATTTTAGCATGTTTCCCCTATTTTATGTTCCCCGTATGTTGTTGGTTTGATTTCGGGAAGGTTTTGGAGTGATTTGGAACACTTAGACCCATGGTTGAAGGCTTAAGTTGTAAGAGTTGACCAAAATTTGACTCGTGTGTAAAAGACCTCTGAATGGTGGTTTGATAGTTCCAATATGTTCGTATGGTGATTTTGGACTTAGGCGTATTCCCGCATTTGGATTTGGAGGTTCCTAGGTTGATTTGGTTCTATTTGGCGCAAGTTGACAATTTAAAGGTTTGGAAGGTTCATAGATTTGACCGAGAGTTGACTTTGTTGATATGAGGTTCGTATTGTTGTTTTGAGAGAAGGATTCGGTTCGTTATGTCATTTGGGACTTGTGCGCAAGATTTGAGGTCATTCCGAGTTGATTAGACATGGTTCGGCCTGCGTTTTGGAAAGTTGAAAGTTGATTAGTTCCTTAGGCTTAAATCGAGGTATGATTCGTGATTTTGATATAATTTTGTGTGATTTGAGGCCTCTAATAGGTCCATGTTGTATTCTAGGACTGGTTGGTGTGCTTAGACGAGGTCCCGTGGGTTTCGGGTGTGTTTTAGATGAGTTTCAAATCATTTCTATGTTGTTTGGCAGTCTTGTTCTGGTGTTATCGCACCTGCAAGGTTATTTGTTACAGGTGCGAGTCCGAAGAAGCAGACCTGGGGCCGCACAAGCAAAGTTAGGCTGGATGAGGTAGGACCGCAGATGCGCTGTCACAGGTGCGAAGGTACTTCCAAGCGGATGCGCATATTGTGATGAGAAGTCCGCAAAAATGGATGGATGTGAGTTAAGTGACTCCCGCATCTGCGATGGGTTTTCTGCAGATGTTGGGGCAGAATACGTATTTCGAGGGTTTGGTTATTTTTCATTATTTGGAGTTTTGGAGCTCGTTTAGAGGTGATTTCTACTAATTGAAGTAATCTTTACTTAATTTTGATGTTATGGATTATTACACCTAGATTATGTAATTTAAATAAGAAACTGGGGGGGGGGGGGGGGGGGTGCCATGGTTTTTGCAGAGTGAAAATGGGTGATTTGTGGTTCGATTTGAGGTCAGATTTGGATGAAACACATATATTTGAACTCTTATTGGAATGAGTGTTCGGAATTTCTGAGTTTTCTCGGGTTCCGGGATGCATACCTGGGGTTGATTTTTTATAATAACCCGACCGATCGTTTTGAGCATTAGTATTCTGTTTAGCGGTTTGAGGTCTTGAAAAGATTCATATGATGTATTATGACTTGCATGTATGGTCGGTTTGAGTTTTCGATTGGTTTGGGATTGATTTGAAAGAATGAACCTCAATTTAGAAGCTTTAAGTTAGAATAGTTAACCAAATTTGCCTTTTTTATACTTGACTTCGGATTGGAGTTTTGATGGTTTTGTTGGGTTTCGGATGGTGATTATGGACTTGGGTGTATGCCTGAATTTGAATTCCGGTGTTCCTAGATGATTTTGAGGCTAATTGCCGAAAGTTAGAAGTTTGAAGGTTTGGAGAGTTGATAGGTTTGACCCATAGTTGACTTTGTGGTTATTAATGCCCGTTTAGGATTTTGAGCCTTGGAATAGGTTTGTATGGTGAATTATGACTTGTGTACAAAATTTGGAGTCATTCTGAGTTGTTTAGACGTGTTCGGCGTAAGTTTAGAATTTAGAATTTTGAAATAGTTCATTAAGCTTGAATTGATGTGCAATTCGTGGTTTTGATATTGTTATGTGTGATTCGATGCCTCGAGTAGGTCCGTTCTATGTTTTGAGACTTGTTGGTATGTTCAGATGGGGTCCCAAAGGGCTCATGTGAGTTTCGAGATGATTTCAGACCATTTCTCTCGATGCATTTATGGTTTTTGCTGGTATCAGCTGTGAATCGCATTCGTGGGGAATCATCGCGTTTTCGAATAAGGAATGGACTGGAAGAGATTTTTTCTTCGCGTTCGCGGGTGAGGGACCGCGTTCGCGAAGGGTGCTTGTTGGGTTGGGCACTTTTCCTCTTTGCGTTTGTGACAAGGTTGTCGCGTTCGCGTTAGGAAGCTGGGAGCTGGTGGAGTTGCCTTCGCGTTTGCGAAGTCAATGTTGCATTCACGGAGGGTTGGCATCCTTGTGTTTTGTGTTCGCGAGATAGGTTCCACGAACACGAAGATTATTCTTTGGGCAATGACGTTTTGTGCTTCGCGAACGTGAGGCATGAGCTACATTCATGAAAGGTTTCCCGGGAGCAGTGGTATAAGGTCCTAGGCGTTCACGAGCATACAACTCCAGTTCTCGGGCCTGGAAATACAATCATTTATATTAGTGATTCCCACTTTGACCTCTTCCAAGGTCTTCCTCCTCATATGATATATTGCATAAGTCTTCTCAAATACGAGGGAATCATCTTGGTCCATGAGCTTTGGTTGAAGTTTTTCAATTTTGGCCTGGAGGTTGTCCCTCTCAGATCTCAGGGCACTAAGGCAAGCATCGCGCTCAACATTCGTAGCCGAATGAAGCCGGTTTAGGTCCATCGAGCTCTTTATCCCCTCCTCTATTTGGGCCCTCTTCTCCTCGGCAGCATTGGCTTTCTCGGTTTTGGTGCTTAAGTTTGCCTTCAAATTATTTATTTTTTCCTCGAAGGCAGACTCGTGCTCGGCAGAAGCAAGCACAACATCGTGGAGCTCGGTCCACATAGCCTTAGCCTCTTGAAGTTGTTCATGTAATTGAGTGGCTTCTTAGCTGTGGGCCATCTTATCTTGTTCACTTTTCTGCAATCAGGCTTTAAGCTTGCCCGCCTTAGTAGCTTTTGCCTCCAACACCGGGAGGCGTTTAGCACGTTAGTTCCTTTAGGCCAACAGTTGATCCCGCTCGGCATCGAATTCTTGCTTATCCAGGATCAATCTCTACAGGCCTTCAGAAGCAAGAAAGTTGGCCTATGGGAAAGAATATTGAAGTTAGATTTTTTATTGCAATATGAAAATGAAAAAGAAGATATAAAAAAACAAGTATGGTACCTGCGCCGCGCTGTGCATGGCATTGTTCATCAAGCACTCCCCAGAAAGAGAGCGCAATTTCTTCCAATCTTTCTCTGAAGCCAACGCCATAATTCGCAAGCTCCACCAGCTTGGATAAAAGATGGCACTCTTTTGAAACCGAAAGAGTGTCACTTCTCCTCCCTCAAGGATCTGGGGAAGGGGTTGAATAATTATGCCCAAAATTCCCATGGTCGGGCGACCGAGGAGGAGAAGCACCCCTTTCTCATCCATCTGTTGCCTGTGGAGGAGATGTAGTTGGTGCTGGTGGCGAAGGACCAACTGGTGTTGATGGGCACGAAGTTGTTGGTGTGGAAGGATGAGAAGCAGCTGTGGTAGGGGAAGCGCTGATTATTTCTTGCTCGGTGGTCGGAGGCAGAAGAGGCCGAGGGTCCAAACTCTTTGGACTAGAGACAACAATGGGGGCTGGAAAGCGATAATCAGCATTATCTACTAGTTCCAGCTCACCCCAAAATGCTTGGATCTCTTATGCGGTCATGTTTTGAATCCCTCCCGGCTAAGCATCCGGTTGAGTTGATGAAGATATTTTTCTCCTTTGAAGGGGAGCCACTTCATCACTGGCTTCCCCATCATCCACAACAATCACTGTGGCCGGCTCGGTTGTTGCTTTCTTTAATTTCTTTTTTTGAGTCCCAACTGAGGAAGAACATCACCTTTTTGGTTGTTTGTTCTCGGGCTGGGGACTCCGAGATGAGGCACCCTCACAGGAAGCAGATCCGCGAGCAATGCTTCTAGCAAGGGCACTTTGCAACACCCTCCTGGCCTCTTCGGGGTTAGCTAAAACGTCAACCTCGGGACAGCTGACAGAGTCCTACGGAAGTCCTAAAGCAAGCAAAGGGCAGAGTTAGCAACTGTTTCATGAACTTACCTACATTCATACAAGATAAAAATAATAAGGACTCGGCTTACCATGATTCTTGGCCTTCCACCCATATTTGAGGGTCATTTTCTTACACCGGCAGAATTCTGCTGTCATAATTTCTAGAATTTTCTGAACCTATTGGTCCAGGCCTTGAACCAGTGGTGGTTCCCACTTGGTAGCTGAACAAAAGAAACAAAAGGGTCAGAAACAACATAAAGTAATCTTATTACGAAGGAAGAAAATGAATAAATCAAAAACTTACGAAAGTAATTCCATGATTCAGGAAAAGATGGAGCTGTGGCCGGGATGATGTCCCTAGTAGTGATGATGAAAAATTTCTTCATCCACCCGTGATCATTGTCATCATCCACACTAGTGAGAAAAGCGTGGTGGCCACGTTTGCTGAAGTTTATTACTCCCCCACAGAAAGTTTTGGGAGAGTAAAGATTTATCATGTGTGCAAGGGTTAGGGTTTCCCCGATCTCTGTGTATAATTGGCGAAGGCAAGACACCATTTTTCATATAGATGGGCCTACTTGTGCTAAGTAGATCCGGTACCGGTGACAAAACTCCAAAATTACGGGGTCGAGCCCCTCATTCGACCTCAGGGAGAATGGACCCAAGGTAAAGATATATATATATATAGATATACGTAAAACCCTCCTTGGTGAAGGTAACTCGCTCTATTATATCTGAAGCGAGGATTTCAAGATTAGTGCAGTTGTAGTCCTCCTTCATAGTTGGGATACTAGAGGGGCGAATGGAGGAGGGATACCTACTAACAATCTAAGTCTGTAAAGACGCAGAAGGGGCTTTCTCTTGGAAGTCATTAGAAGTATTGACATGTTTTGGTATAATAATGCTTACAGTGGGAGGTTCAGAATCAACATCGCCTTCTTTATCCATGTTCTTCTTTGGTCCTCCACCGAAGAGAAGACATAAGTTTCCAAAAAGTGTAGCGAATGAAGCCATGAGAATAAAAGGTCAGTAAAACTTTCTGCTAAGGGAGTTGGAGAAGGTGGAAAGTTTTCTAAGCAGGTGCAGAGTGAGAGCAAAGAAAAGAAAGACTTACGAAAATTTTAGAAGTAAAGAAGTAAAATAATGAGTAGAAGTGAAGTTATACGGAAAGAATTGTGGTCATGATTACCTCAAAAATTGGCGAAATTATTTTCTGAATCGTGGGACAACACGTGTTCAGAGAATTAAATGAGAGAAGACGTGCACCCTTTCAAGTGTCAGAGACTGTTCAAGAACTTTTTCGCCAACAAAGGAATCTTCACCAACTTTCCGGTAGCACAAAGATATGTCACCGGAAAGCAGGAGGACTATTTGTATGGGGTAAAATTGGTTTATAATAAATGGTCCAATGGTATAATGACACGTGAAACCGAAGATAGGTAAAAGGCAAGTAGTAACAATCAGTACCGAATAAAACAATTACAATCGACGTCGGGTAAATCCTGAAGGGAGCGTAGTCAACCAGATGTCACGACCCCAATTTCTCTCCGTAGGATATCGTGATGGCACCTAGTGTCTACGACTAGGTAAGCCAAGCAAATAATAATAACTTGGCAGAAACAATTTAACAAAATACTAAAACAAAGTTGAATATGGATATAACCTTCCGATGCAAAATATAATCTCAACAGTACGCTCCCCAAAAATTGGTGGAACTAAGTCATTAGATCTATAGAGTAAATCTAGTATAACTACTACATCACTGACTGAAAGAAATACAACAGCAAACAAAATAAAAGAGAAGGTGATTCTGAGGCCTGCGGGCATGGAGCAGGTATACCTTGAAGTCTCCCAAGAAGCAGCTACAAATAATCTCTAATGACCAGAACGAGCAGAAGTACCGGGATCTGCACAAAAAAATATGCAGAAGTGTAGTATGAATACACTACAACGGTACCCAGTAAGTATCAAACCTAACCTCAATAGAGTAGTGACGAGACTAGGTCAAGACATCCACTAGGATATAAATAAGTAGTATGAAAATGTAATGCGGGTATGTAATGGAAAATAAAGGAATAACTGATACGAAACAAGATAATAGCATGAACTAGTACCGTAAATCAACAATGGAAATAGCATAAAAGAAGCAACTAAAGGGGCTACCGTGATCATGTACGGACAACAACTGCTAGAATAATAAAGAAGGAAACAACAAGAAGTATTCCCACCAAAACTCTTTGCAACATGAATAACATCAAGAATCACAACGAGGTACCGCTTCGTGTATAATGAAATCAAAACTGAAGTACAACCTCGTATAATCAAGAATTACAACCGAGGTACCGCCTCTTATTCACATTTCTCAATTTCAATCTCAATCTTTCTTTATACCGCCGCTTGAGCCTTACATTTGAAATAGGTTTTGAAAACAGTTTTCTCGAAATAACTACACGCACTTTAGCCCACCTTATGACCATGCGTGGCTTCACGTAGTTTCCCTACAAGCAACACGCACATTAGTCCCACCTTATACAGCCGCATGCACAACAACCCCAAGGCTTATACCACCACATGTGCGTCAATATCACATTATAATAACAACTCGCACCACATATGCCCATATATTATAATTTTCCAACAATGTACAATATCAATGTTTCCACAACAATGGCCCACGGCTCCACCATAACGGGTTAAAGAATATCAATAACAACAATGAATGTAAAATGCTCAAAAGGGAGATGTTTCAACCATAACAATTTCACCTCAACGTGATAACGACTTTCACTACCTCATCACCAATAATTCAACAATGAGAGACAATATATAACTACGATGTTAAGAATAATTCACAATGAAAAAGATAACGCATAGCAATAACTTCAAATAATGAAATTCAACAACAACAGAGATAACATGAACAATAACTTCAATTAACGGTAATCAACAATGAAAGAGGTAATAGGAACAATAAATTCAATTAATGATATTCAATAATAAAAGAGACAACATGTATAATGACTTCAAATAATGATATTCAACAATGACAAGATAGCATGTAACAATAGAAGAGATAACAATTCAACTAAAGCATGAGAACAAATTTTCAATTAGGAGGTAGAACAAGTATTAACAAAATAATTTAAGGCATGTAAGGATAGACTAACACAAGTAAGAATAGATTGACAAAGAGAATTAGAACATGATATGGAATTCAATTAAAGCATGGAAATAGTCTAAGTAGCCTAAATCGGTCAAATGTCACGTACAACCAGTGTACCCACTCGTCACCTTGCGTACACGGATTTCACTTAGCACAATTGAATCAAATAATAACAATCCTAACGGGTAGTTCCCTCACATGAAGTTAGGCAAGACACCTACCTCAACTAGGCCAATTCAACACTTGAAAATAGCTTTTTCCTTAAAATACGCCTCCATACGGCTCAAATCTAACCAAAATCGACTTAATATCATCAAATAATGGTAGGAAATTAAATTGCAATAGATAAAGCTAAGATCTTTATATTTTTCTCAAAAAGTCAACGAAAGTCAATTTGGGGCCCGCGTGGTAAAAACCTGGGTCCAATGGTAGATTCGGTTCTACCCATGACCCCACGAGTTCATATATGTGATTAGTTTTAAAATCCGAGTCCAAATCGACTCTCAAAATTCAATTTCTTATTTTTTCAAAAACTAGACAAAGTTTAACAAATGTTCACTTTGATTCACATGATTTTGATGTTAAAATCTAAGATTTGTTGATGGAATATGATTAGAAATGGATTAGAATCACTTACCCATGGTTTGTAGGTAAAAAAACTCCTCTCCAAATCGCCTCCTACCGAGTTTAGAGTTAAAAAATAAGAGAATGAATTCAAAAATCCCGTCTCTCAGCCCTTTAACCAGCTGTAGATGTCGCATTTGCGACACAGGTGATAAGTGGAGATTTTGACTACTTATTAGCACCTTTTTACTTTCGTTTTAGTCCAAAAGCATTTAATTGTGTTCTCGAAAACTGATAAAATATGCTTAATTACAGGAATAGTGGAAAATGAGCCCCCAAGATGAAATCCAACTCAAGGAGTGATATGAACTCAAGGACACAAGCATGCACAGAAGCTCAGAAGTGCGGACCGCAGATTTTCATCTGCAACCGTAGATTGTGAAGACACTCCTATCAGAGACAAGTGAAAAGTGCGGTCCGCACATGACATGTGTGGCTGCAGAACCTGGGCAAGAGCAAAAGTTTAGAGAACTTGCATCTCAAGTTCAACAGAAGTGTGGACCGCACAATTATTGTGCGGCCGCAGAAGAACAGCTACGCGGCCGCAGTCATATTTGTGCGGTCCGCAGAAAAGCAATGTGCGGCCTTACTCAGAAGTGCGCGGACCGCAGAAAGAGAGAAGTGCGGCCGCAGGTTTCTATTCCTATCAGCCTGAAGCAAAGTGCGGACCGCACATAGAATTGTGCGGCCGCTGAACCTCTGAAAGGGCATTTTTGTCCTAAAATTCCAGCACCGTATAAATAGAAGAGTTTTACTTTTTTAGGTCAAGTTTTGACATCAGCAGCTATAGTAGACGTTTCTTTTACTCTTTTTAGCAGTTTTTGCTATTTTGAGCTTTTTGAATATTGATTTCATCATTTTAATTATCAATATAGGTTTATGTCACGACCCGAAATTTCTACCTACGGGACCGTGATGGCGCCTAACATTTCACTTGCTAGGCAAGCCAATGTTAGAATATAATTAGCCATTTTAACAAAGTTTTAAATTAATTAATAACAAAGAAACAAATGCGCAAATAAAGTCTAAAATAATAGTGAATAATCCATAATAATCGCGATGTCTAAATACCATCCCAGAACTGGAGTCACAAGTGCACGAGCTTCTAGAATAATACAATAAGGGTCTGAATAAAATAAAGTTGTCTGAAAGAAAATACACAGCTAAAATAAAGTAGACGAGGATTTCAGAACTGCGGACGTTGTGCAGTTATACCTCAAGTCTCCTCTAGGTAACTGAAATCCGAGTAAGTCTATAGTACGTCGCTGGGACCAACTCTGAAATCTACACAAGAAGTGCAGAGTGTAGTATCAGTACAACCGATCCCATGTACTGGTAAGTGCCGAGCCTAACCTCGACGAAGTAGTGACGAGGCTAAGGCAGGTCGCTTACATTAACCTGTACACAATAATAATAATAATAATAATAATAATAATAATAATAATAATAATAATAATAATAATAATAATAATAATAATAATAATAATAATAATAATAATAGTAATAATAATAATAATAATAATAATAATAATAATAATAATAATAACGAGAATAGTAGTAAGACCAATAAATAATATCAATAATTGAAGTCAATTCAGCAGTCACAATTCCTCAACTTGTTTCCATTGCGGCGTGCAATCTGATCCCCAAATATAAACTTTAAATAAATCTGTTGCGGTGTGCAATCTGATCCCCAAATATAAACTTTAAATAAATCTGTTGCGGCGTGCAACTCGATCCCCCAATATATTTATTTTTATTTTCGTTGCGGCGTGCAACCCGATCCCCCAATATATTTTAACAACTCTTAAATATAATAAATATACTCCAATAAATACCATGTTCAATGAGAAACTGTTAAGCATCAAGGCATACAATAATTATAATTTATTTATGAAACAACAATGACAAGTAGCAATTAATTGTGGAAATCAGGGAGAAAATAGGCAGTTTAATATTTAATATGCTAAATGTCAAGTAGCAATTAAGACACATATATCAAATAAGCATGTAACAATTATTGCAGGAATTCAAGAATTAATATTTGACAAGAATTATGAGAGAAACAATTATTATAACAATTAATTCGTGTCTTAAATAATTTAAGATATTTTAAATAATTAAGCAACCAATTAATTTGACAAAGTATAGGCATTCGTCACCTTGCCTATACATCGTTACACATGAAATTCACGTAGTAAATAATTCAAGGGTTCTATTCCCTCAATTCAAGGTTAACCACGACACTTACCTCGCTTTGCAACCAAATTCAAGAATCTAATAAACCTTTGCCTCGTGAATTCATGTCCGAAATTGTCAAATCTAGTCACAAATAATTCAATATACTCAATACAAATCGTAGGAATTAATTCCATATGAATTTATTAATTTTTCGGATTAAAATCCAAAATTTATTTTAAAAAATCAACAGTGGAACCCACGTCTCGAATCCCGGAAAAACTCACGAAATCCGAACACCCGTTCCGATACGAGTTCAACCGTACAAAAATTATCGAATTCCGACATCGGATTGGCTTTCAAATCTTCATTTTATATTTTTGGAAGATTTTATAAAAATCTGATTTTTCTTCCATAAATATACGGATTCATGATGTAAATGAATATGGAATCATGAAATATAATCAATATAGGATAAGGAATACTTAACCCAATGTTTTTCCGTGAAAATCGCCAAAACATTGCCTTACCCGAGCTCAAAATCTTAAATAATGAAAAATGGGACGAAATCCCATTTCCAGAACTTAAGTTCTGCTATCGAGGAATTTCTTCTTCGCGTTCGCGAAGTACATTTTTGTGCTGCCCTAGATTTCTTCTTCGCGAACGCGAGGTCAGTCTCGCGAATGCGATGCCTTTCCAAACTTGGCCTTCGCGAACGTGGTCTCCCCTACGCGAACGCGAAGCCTTATCGCCTAGTGCCCGGCCAGGCGTCGCCCTTCTACGCGAACGTGAATGCTCCCACGCGTTCGCGATAAACACTGCCATATACCCCTTCACGAACGCGGTCCCCTCTTCGCGAACGCGAAGAATAAATTTTGCCTGCCTCCAGTTCCTCTTCGCGAACGCGAGACCTCTATCGCGAACGCGAAGAAGGAAACCAGACAATGCATTAGAAAAATTCCAGCAAAGTTCCAAGTCCAAAATTCAACCCGTTAACCATCTGAAACTCACCCGAGGCCCCCGGGACCTCAACCAAATACAAAACCAAGTCCTAAAACATCATACGAACTTAGTCAAAACCTCAAATTATATCAAACAACACAAAAAATATGAATCACACATAGATTCAAGCCTAATGAACTTTGAAACTTCCGATTTCTACAAACGACACGGAACCTATCAAATCAAGTCCGATTGACCTCAAATTTTGCACACAAGTCATAAATGATATAACGGACCTATGAAAATTTTCAGAACACGAATCCGACCCCGATATCAATAAAAGTCAATTTGTGGTCAAACTTTGTAATCTTTAAGCCTTTAGGCTTCTAGTTTTCGTCAACTGGAGATAATTCAAGCTAGGGACCTCCAAATTAAATTTCGGGCATACGCCCAAGTCCCAAATCACGATACGGACCTACCGAAACTGTCAAAACACTGGTCCTAGTCCGTTTCCTCAAAATGTTGACTAAAGTCAACCCAATTGAGTTTTAAAGCTCTATTTCACATTTTAATCCATTTTCACATAAAAACTTTTCAGAAAATTATACGGACTGCGCATGCAAGTCGAGGAATGATATATAGTGCTTTTCGAGGTCTTAGAACGCATAATTAATTATTAAATTTAAAGATGACTGTTTGGGTCATCATATTGTCCACCTCTAAAACAAACGTTCGTCCTCGAACGGAATTAGAAAACTACCCGAGCTGGTAAAAAGGTATAGATATTTACTCCGTATGTCCAAATCAGACTCCCAGGTAGTTGTCTCAATCGATTGACCTCTCCATTACATCCGAACCGAAGGATAACTCTTAGACCTCAACTGTCAGACCTGACGGGTTAGAATAGCTACTAGTTCCTCTTCGTAAGTCAAATTCGTCCAATTGGACTGTTCTAAAGTCTAGAACATGAGAGGATCACCATGTTATTCCCGGAGCATAGACACATGGAACACCGGATGAACCGCTGATAAACTAGGTGGTATTGCAAGAATGTAGGCTACTTTGCCCACCCTTTCAAGAATTTCGAAGGGTCCTATATACCTAGGGCTCAACTTGCCCTTCTTTCCGAACCTCATTACATCTTTCATAGGTGAAACCCGGAGCAATACTCTTTCTCTAACCATGAATGCAATATCATGAACTTTACGATCGGCATAACTCTTTTTCCTAGACTGAGCTGTGCGAAGTCGATCCTGAATAACCTTAACCTTATCCAAGGCATCCTGTACCAAATCGGTACCCAACAACCGAGCCTCTCCCGGTTCAAACCAGCCAACTGGCGAACGACATCGTCTCCCATACAATGCTTCATACAGAGCCATCTGAATGCTCGACTGATAGCTATTATTATAGGCAAACTCCGCAAGTGGCAAGAATTGATCCCAAGGACCTCCAAAGTCTATAACACAAGCGCGAAGTATATCTTCCAATATCTGAATAGTGTGCTCTGACTGTCCGTCTGTCTGTGGTTGAAATGATGTACTCAACTCAACCTACGTGCCTAACTCATGCTGTACAGCTCTCCAGAAGTGCGAAGTGAGCTGCGTACCTCGATCAGAAATGATAGACACGGGCACACCGTGAAGGCGGACAATCTCACGAATGTAAATTTCAGCTAACCGCTGTGAAGAATAGGTAACTACCACTGGAATGAAATGTGCTGACTTGGTCAACCTGTTCACAATGACCCAAAATTCGTCGAATTTTCTCTGAGTCCGTGGAAGCCCAATAACAAAATCCATAGAGATACACTCCCACTTCTACTTAGGAATTTCTAAATTCTGAAGCAAACTACCATGTCTCTGATGCTCGTACTTAACTTGTTGACAATTCAGACACCGAGCTACATATGCAACTATATCCTTCTTCATTGTCCTCTAACAATAATGTTGCCGCAAATCTTGATATATTTTGGCGACACCTGGATGAATAGAATACCAGGAACTGTGGGCCTCTTCCAAAATTAATTCACGAAGCCCACCAAATTAGGCACACAAATACGACCCTGCATTCACAGAACTCCATCTCCCCCCACAACAACCTGTTTGGCATCATCGTACCGCACCGTGTCCTTAAGGATAAGTAAATGAGGATCATCATATTGTCGCTCTCTGATGCGCTCATATAAAGAAGACCGAGCGACTGTGCAAGCTAGAACCCGACTGGGTTCTGAAACATCTAACCTCACGAACTGATTAGCCAAAGTCTGAACATCTGCAGCTAACGGCCTCTCACCAACCAGAATATATGCAAGACTGCCCATACTCACAACCTTTCTACTCAAAGCTTCGGCCACCACATTGGCCTTTCCGTGGTGATGCAAAATAATGATATCATAGTCCTTCAACAGCTCCAACCATCTTCTCTGTCTCAAATTGAGATCCTTTTGTTTGAACAGATATTGTAAGCTACGATGATCAGTAATTACCTCACACGAGACACCGTAAAGGTAATGCCTCCAAATTTTTAGTGTATGAACAATGACTGCCAATTCTAAGTCATGAACAGGATAATTCTTCTCGTGAACTTTCAACCGCCGTGACGCATATACAATTACCCTGCCATCTTGCATCAATACTGTACCAAGCCCAACGCGAGATGCATCACAATACACCGTATAAGATCCTGAACCTGTGGGTAATACCAACATTGGCGATGTAGTCAAAGCGGTCTTGAGCTTCCGAAAGCTCAACTCACACTCGTTTGACCATCTAAATGGGACATCCTTCTAGGTCAATCTGGTCTTAATAGTTGTTCATAATTAATTATAGAATCGTCAATTAACTTCATGTTAACAAAAATCTCGTTTCAAAATCAATAATTACAACGCGAATTTGGCAAGTATGAACAGAGAATTTCATACAAGAATTTTCAAATAAGCCTATCAGGCATGACTCCCTATTATTGCTATAGTACAAATTTAATTTCACAAGGGAGAACTTAAACACAAGAATTTTCCTCACAAGGATCTCGTCCTTATATAACTTCCACCGCAGCTCGTAGCCCGATTTAAACATATCAATTTATATTAAAATGCGAGGATCTCATCCTTAGTTCTAAATCACAAGTAATATGCACATCGTGCCAATCGAAAATTTCTATTTTATCCTTTTAAATAATTTCGGTTACACAAAATCACAACACATAATGAACCCCACACCGGTAGGGCATATAATTCACAATTTGTAATTAACTATCCGAAAATTACATCAAAACTTACCGAAATGAGTAACAAAAAGCCACCTTTAGCCTCACAGCTCTTATGAGTAAACACATAAGTAGATTATAGAATTACGAAGCTCACTCATAAGTGGATCATAATAGGAGGACTCATCTCGATACTCAGAACCGAATCAAGTTATGGAAATTATTCCTTTATATTAAATCGAGGTCGTACCTATAACGACACCATCTGATGTAGCAACCTCCGCCGCACCATAAAATAAATATATCAACGGCTGGGACTCCACCTCTAGGACGCCTTTTACCCGCCTGTCCTCCACCCCTAACTGGTCGTGTGGGTGGTGTAGTAACTACAATGGGGCACGTAGCCTGAGTGCTTTGATGAAATATGTCTCTCCCAAGTCTGGGACAATTTTCTCATGATGTGCCTAGTATTACCGCATTCATAACAACCCATTTGCGGGTTTGGCTGCTCATACTGAGTCTGTGCCAGATAACTTGAATAACCATTGTAGGAAACTCATGTCTGTGATGTATTAAAAGAACTTACTGGAGCACCCCGATTAATCCGATGTGCGGATTGGGCTGGCCGACTTCCCGAGCCCCCGCCATAATGATTTATACTCGCAGAGTAGAATCCACTGAATCCCCTAGAACCTCGAGATGTCTTGGTCTCCTTAGTTTCCTTTTTCCTCACCCCGAACATGTTCTAATATCTTGCTACTTGGGAGATCGATCAGGAGATGTGGAGCAGATATCCACGCCTATTTGAGACTCCAGATATGATTCTAGACCCGTTCGAGGACGAACGTTTGTTTAAGAGGGGGGATGTAATGACCCGGCCAGTCATTTTGAGTATTATAGTCATGTTCCCCCATTTATTATTTATTCCATACCACTAGCGAAAATGAAGTATCAGCCTGTAGCTCCCGAGTCATACAAAATTTTATGATCATAATTGAGTCCTTTAATGAGTCTGTGGACTCGCTCTCTGACTGTACGAAGAAAAGTAGGAATATGACGGGCTAACTTATTGAACCTGATGGCATATTCTGACACCGTCATGGTGACATGACGCAACCGTTCAAACCCTATGCGCCACACATTACGGAGAGTCCGGGAAACAAACTCTTTCAAAAGCGTTTCTGAGAACTAAGCCAAGTGGGCGGTGTTGCATTGGCTAGTCTACCCTCTTCATAGGCTTGCCACGAACACCTATGGAGAATTATCTCTCCCAAGGCCAATTTCTTCTTTTGTTATGCTGACTCAATACTGTTGAGCTGACCCATTTCTTAACATACTCTTCGATTCTTCTTTGGGATAACCCTTACCCCTATTTATACACAATGGTCACAAAAATAGAGCTCCATACAGACAAATCTTGGCACGAACCACATAGTCCAGAATCTCGTCAACTACTGTACTTCCTCTGAAGCACCCCAAAATCCGCAACCATGACGTCCACGCTGAGTAGACCTTCTGTAAATTTAAAGTTGTTTCACTAACTCCTTTGGTACTGAAGTATATGATTATTCAGTAGGCGGACATACTGCAAGTCCCAACCTTATCCTCTACAAAATCTTAGGCCTTAAACATGTGTAAATTTTTAGGGAAACTTTCAGTACCACATATATACATTTCAGGCCAAAACTGATATAACACATGACCCCACAATCCATCCATTGATAGTGGACTCCCCCACTCGGTACAAAGTCATAGTTCACCACGTCCGATGATCCACAATATTAACCTTCACAACTCGTATAAATCAACCAGATGCCAAAGTTCGTCGCACCCCCCCCCCCACATGATTCATTGGGTGATCACTCAATACGTCTACATCTTCAGTCGGAATCACACGTTGAGGTAGTGTTTGAGGATCTCTGGTTTCCTCGTAGTCCATCTGAGGCATCACGAACCGTCGACACACAACTGATACCAAGTGCGCAATGTCATACACGAGTGGATACAAAAGAATATGAGATATATGTTTCAAGATAAATCAATGTCGCACGATAAGAAATGAAAGAAGTGGAATTATCCCTAAACTCTGTAGCCTCTGGAAGATAAGTACAGACATCTCCGTACCGATCCTTCAAACTCTACTAAGTTTGCTCGTGACTCGTGAGACCTATGTAACCTAGTGCTCGGATACCAACTGTCACGACCCGAAATTCTCACCTTCGGGACCGTGATGGCGCCTAACATTTCACTTGTTAGGCAAGCCAACGTTAGAATATAATTAACCATTTTAACAAAGTTTTAAATTAATTAATAACAAAGAAACAAATGCGCAAATAAAGTCTGAAATAATAGTGAATAATCCATATTAATCGCGATGTCTAAATACCATCCCAGAACTAGAGTCACAAGTGCACGAGCTTCTAGAATAATACAATAAGAGTCTGAATAAAATAAAGTTGTCTGAAAGAAAATACACAGCTAAAATAAAGTAGACGGGGACTTCAGAACTGTGGACGTTGTGTAGTTATACCTCAAGTCTCCTCTAGGTAACTGAAATCCGAGCAAGTTTATAGTACGTCGATGGGACCAACTCTGAAATCTGTACAAGAAATGCAGAGTGTAGTATTAGTACAACCGACCCCATGTACTGGTAAATGCCGAACCTAACCTCGATGAAGTAGTGATGAGGCTAAGAAAGGTCGCTTATATTAACCTGTACACAATAATAATAATAATAATAATAATAATAATAATAATAATAACGAGAATAGTAGTAAGACCAGTAAATAATATCAATAATTGAAGTCAATTCAGCAGTCACAATTCCTCAACTTATTTCCATTGCGGCGTGCAACCAGATCCCCCAATATAAACTTTAAATAAATCTGTTGCGGTGTGCAACCCGATTCCCCAATATATTTATTTTCATTTCCGTTGCGGCGTGCAACCCGATCCCCCAATATATTTTAACAACTCTTAAATGTAATAAAAATACTCCAATAAATACTACGTTCAATGAGAAAATGTTAAGCGTCAAGGCATACAATAATTATAATTTATTTATGAAACAACAATGACAAGTAGCAATTAATTGTGGAAATCAGGGAGAAAATAGGCAGTTTAATATTTAATATGCTAAATGTCAAGTAGCAATTAAGACACATAAATCAAATAAGCATGTAACAATTATTGCAGGAATTCAAGAATTAATATTTGACAAGAATTATGAGAGAAATAATTATTATAACAATTAATTCGTGTCTTAAACAATTTAAGATGTTTTAAATAATTAAGCAACCAATTAATTTGACAAAGTATAGGCACTCGTCACCTTGCCTATACATCGTTACACATGAAATTCGCATAGTAAATAATTCAAGGATTTTATTCTCTCAAGTCAAGGTTAACCACGACACTTACCTCGCTTTGCAACCAAATTCAAGAATCCAATAAACCTTTGCCTCGCGAATTCGTGTCCTAAATCCTCAAATCTAGTCATAAACAATTCAATATACTCAATACAAATCGTAGAAATTAATTCCATATGAATTTACTAATTTTCCGGATTAAATCTGAAATTTATTTTAAAAAATAACAGTGGGACCCACGTCTCGAATCCCGAAAAAACTCACGAAATCCGAACTCCCGTTCCGATACGATTTCAACCATATAAAAATTATCTAATTCTAACATCGGATTGGCCTTCAAATCATCATTTTACATTTTTGGAAGATTTTATAAAAATATGATTTTTCTTCCATAAAACGGATTCATGATGTAAATGAGTATGGAATCATGAAATATAATCAATATAGGATAAGGAACACTTACCCCATTGTTTTCCCGTAAAAATCGACCAAAAATCGCCTTATCCGAGCTCAAAATCTTGAATAATGAAAAATGGGACGAAATCCCATTTCCAGAACTTAAGTTCTGCTGTCCAGGAATTTCTTCTTCGCGTTCGCGTTCGCGATAGCACCCTCGCGTTCGCGAAGTACATTTTTGTGTTGCCCCAGATTTATTCTTCGCGAACGCGAGGTCAGTCTCGCGAACACGATGCCTTGCCAAACTTGGCCTTCGCGAACGCGGTCTCCCCTACACGAACGCGAAGCCTTATCGCCTGGTGCCCGGCCAGGCGTCGCCCTTCTACGAGAAAGCGAACGCTCCCACGCGTTAGCGATGAACACTGCCCTCTACCCCTTCGCGAACGTGGTCCCCTCTTTGCGAACGTGAAGAGTAAATTTTGCCTGCCTCCAGTTCCTCTTCGCGAACGCGAGACTTCTATCGCGAACGTGAAGAAAGAAACCAGACAATGCATCAGAAAAATTCCAGCAGAGTTCCAAGTCCAAAATTCAACCCGTTAACCATCTGAAACTCACCCGAGGCCCCCGGGACCTCAACCAAATACACAACCAAGTACTAAAACATCATACGAACTTAGTCGAAACCTCAAATTATATCAAACAACAAAAAAGCACAAATCACACATAGATTCAAGCCTAATGAACTTTGAAACTTCCGATTTCTACAAACGACACGGAACCTATCAATTCAAGTCCGATTGACCTCAAATTTTGCACACAAATCATAAATGACATAACAGACCTATGAAAACTTTTAGAACTCGAATCCGACCCCGATATCAATAAAAGTCAATTTGTGGTCAAACTTTGTAATCTTTAAGCCTTTAGGCTTCTAGTTTTCGTCAACTAGCGATAATTCAAGCTAGGGACCTCCAAATTAAATTTCGGGCATACGCCCAAGTCCCAAATCACGATACGGACCTACTGGAAATGTCAAAATACTAATCCGAGTCTATTTGCTCAAAATGTTGACCAAAGTCAACCCAATTGAGTTTTAGAGCTCTATTTCACATTTTAATTCATTTTTCACATAAAAACTTTCTGAAAAATTATACGGACTGTGCACGCAAGTCAAGGAATGATAAATAGTTCTTTTTGAGGTCTTAAAACACAGAATTAATTATTAAATTTAAAGATGACGGTTTGGGTCATCACATTCTCCACCTCTAAAACAAACGTTCGTCCTCGAACGGAATTAGAAAAGTACCTGAGCTGGCAAAAAGGTGTGGATATTTACTCCGCATGTCCGACTCGGACTCCCAGGTAGTTGTCTCAATCGATTGACCTCTCCATTGCACCCGAACTGAAGGATACCTCTTAGACCTCAACTGTCGGACCTGCCGGGTTCGAATAGCTACCGGTTCCTCTTCGTAAGTCAAATCCTTGTCCAATTGGACTAAGCTGAAATCTAACACATGGGACAGATCACCATGATATTCGCGGAGCATAGACACAGAACACCGGATGAACCGCTGATAAACTAGGTCGTATTACAAGCCTGTAGGCTACTTCGCCCACCCTTTCAAGAATTTCGAAGGTTCCTAAATACCTAGGGATCAACTTGCCCTTCTTTCCGAACCTCATTACACCTTTCATAGGTGAAACTCGGAGCAATACTCTTTCTCCAACCATGAATGCAATATCACGAACTTTACGGTCGGCATAACTCTTTTGCCTAGACTGAGCTGTGTGAAGTCGATCCTGAATAACCTTGACCTTATCCAAGGCATCCTGTACCCAATCGGTACCCAACAACCGAGCCTCTCCCGGTTCAAACCAGCCAACTGGCGAACGCTATCGCCTCCCGTACAATGCTTCATACGGAGCCATCTGGATGCTCGACTGGTAGTTATTATTATAGGCAAACTCCGTAAGTGGCAAGAATTGATCCCAAGAACCTCCAAAGTCTATAACACAAGCACGAAGTATATCTTCCAATATCTGAATAGTGTGCTCTGACTGTCCGTCTGTTTGTAGATGAAATGATGTATTCAACTCAACCTACGTGCCTAACCCACGCTGTACAACCCTCCAGAAGTGCGAAGTGAACTGCGTACCTCGATCAAAAATGATAGACACGGGCACACCGTGAAGGCGGACAATCTTACGAATGTAAATTTTAGATAACCCCTCTGAAGAATAGGTAACTGCCACTGGAATAAAATGTGCTGACTTGGTCAACCTGTCCACAATGACCCAAACTGCGTCAAAATTTCTCTGAGTCTATTTGACTTGGTCTCTACTTGAGAAAGAGAGACTTAGTCTAGAAAAACTTGGTTAGCAAGAAATTGGGTCAAACGAGAGATTGATAAGCCCAATTAAAGGGTTAAACCTAGAGATAGTAAAACCCGACTTGAGCTTATCATCAACTGGTTTGTTCAATACCCATTTGGACTTGAGAAAGCCAAATTAGGCAAAATTACTCTCTGACCGAGAGGTATTGAGTGGGTACTTGGGTGTTGATAGCTATAATATACCCCGACCAATAAAACAAACTTTAAAGTTTACAATCCATTAGGCGAACACCTAGGTGAAGGTCATAGCCCTAGGCCTTTTATATCATTTGAAAAACAACCAAAAACACTTTCCTAGTTTAAATTCTTAATTTGTAATCTTAGTTTAAATTAGACCTAGAAACAACCCAAGTTTGTGGAAGTGCGATTTGAGATAATTCAAGCTCATACACTATAATATATATCCCTAAAACCCATTCATAGCTCCCTGTGGAAAATCGACCCCGACGCCTTGTTGGGTATTACTATTGCATCGACCATTTTCATATCCTCAAATAAAGGAGTCAAATTGGACGAGATCAACAGGGTTCACATTTGCGAACCCTCGCAATTGCGGACTAGGGCTCGTATTTACGAACCCTGACAGCTCAAGTCAACATCGCAATTGCGATAAAAGCATCGCTATTACAAACTGGAGGGCCATCGCAAAAGCGAACAATTGTTCGCAAATGCGAACTGTGCTATAATCATGTGGACTTCGCAAATGCAAAGGGTAGGTCGCATTTGAAACAACTGTCCCTCCTCTGTCATCGTCGCAAATGCGAGCCTAGTGTTCAAATTTGCGACACCAGAGCACCAGACACTAGATTCTAGCCAACTTCTGTCCAAAATACTCTGGAACATGTTCGAAACTCATCCGAGCCCTCGGGGCTCCAAACCAAACATCCACAGAAGTCTAAAACCATCATACAAACTCGCTCGCGCAATTAAAACAGAAAAATAACATCTAAACTACGAATTGAACTCTAAAACGCATAAATTTCAAATAAATTTTTAAGAACTTCTATAATTACAACTAAACATCTGAATCCCATCAAATCAACTCCAAACGACACCAAATTTTGGAGACAAGTTCTAAATACCTTAACAGAACTATTCCAAGTCCCAAAATCTAATTCCGAGCTCGATAACTAAAAGTCAACCTACGGTCAAACTTTTCAATTTCAAATTGCCAAACTTTGGTAAATCAACATAAATCAACTTACGGACTTTCAAAATCAATTTTGAGCATACATCCTAGTCCGAAATCAAGATATGAAGCTATCGGATCCATAAAAACATAGTTACGGGGTCAGTTTCACAAAAGTCAAAGCTTGGTCACTATTTTCTAATTTAAACTTCTAAGTCAAGAATCAAGGGTCCAAATCAACCCGAAAGCTTCCCGGAATGAAACTAACCAACCCTGCAAGTCATAAAATCATAAACACACGTGTGTGAAGCAATAAAAAGGGGTAACGGGGAGCAATTACACAAAATGACCAATCGTGTCATTACATTCTCCCCCTCTTAAAATAAACATTCGTCCTCGAATGGGCATAAGGACGTACCTGAAATGGTAAATAGATGAGGATAATGACTCTGCATGTCGTGCTCAGTATCCCATGTCGCCTCCTCGACCGGATGACCCTTCCATTGAACCTTTACTGAAGCAATATCCTTTGATCTCAACTTCTGGACCAGTCGATCCAAAATAGCCACATGCTCTTCAGTAAAAGTCAAATTCTCGTCTAATTGGATTGTTCTGAAGTCTAGAACATGAGGCGGATCACCATAATACTTCCGGAGCATAGAGACATAGAACACCAGATGAACCGCAGATAAACTAGGTGGCAAGGTAAGCTTGTAGACCACCTCTCCAATCCTCTCAAGGATCTCAAAAGGCCCGAAACTCATCACACCCTTCTTCCCAAACCTCATCACACCCTTCATGGGTGAAACACGAAGCAAGAGTCGCTCTCCAACCATGAATGCAACATCGCGAACCTTCCGATCCATATAACTCTTCTGTCTAGATTGGGCTGTACAAAGCTGATCCTAGATCATCTTAACCTTCTCCAAATTATCTCGAACCAGATTTGTGCCTAATAACTTAGCCTCTCCCGAGTCAAACCACCTAACTAAAGAACGACACCGTCTCCCATAAAGAGCTTCATACAGGGCCATCTGAATACTCGGCGGGTAGCTATTGTTGTACGCAAACTTCACAAGTGACAAGATTTGATCCAAAGCACCCCCGAAATCCATAACACAGATGTGAATCATGTCCTCTAATATTTGAATAGTGCGCTCGAACTGTCTGTCCGTTTGAGGGTGAAATATTGTACACAACTCAACCTGTATGCCTAGCTCATGCTGTACAACTTTCCAGAAATATGATGTGAACTGCATACCCCGATCAAAGATGATGGATACCGGTATGCCATGAAGTCAGAAAATCTCGCAAATATAAACCTGAGTCAGCTGCTCTAAAGAATAGGTAGTTACTACTGGAATGAAATGAGCCGGCTTGGTCAACATGTCCACAATCACCCATATCGCGTCAAGTTTCTTCTGAGTCCGTGGGAGCCCAACAATGAAGTCCACGGTGACACGCTCACATTTCCACTCGGGAATCTCAAGCCGCTGAAGCAAACCACTCGGTCGTTGATGCTCATACTTCACCTACTGACAATTTAGGCACCGAACTACATACTCCACTATGTCTTTCTTCATCCTTCTCCACCAATAGTGCTACCTCAAGTCCTGATACATCTTAGCAGCACCCAGATGAATTGAGTACCGCGAATTGTGGGCCTCCTAAAGAATCAAATCACGCAACCCATCCACATTGGGCACACATAACTGTCCCTGCATCCGTAACACACCGTCATCTCCGATAATAACCTCCTTGGCATCACCATGCTGAACCGTGTCCTTTAGGACAAGCAAGTAGGGGTCATCATACTGACGCCCTCTGATACGGTCATATAGAGAAGACCGAGAAACCATGACGGTAAGAACTTGAATGGGCTCCGACACATCCAATCTAACAAACGGGTTGGATAAGGCCTGGACATCCAACGCTAATGGCCTCTCTACTGACGGTAGATATGCTAAACTACCCAAACTCTCCGCCTTTCGGCTCAAGGCATCGACCACTACATTGGCCTTCCCAAGATGATATAGAATGGTGATATCATAGTCCTTAAGTAACTCTAACCACCTCCGCTGATGCAAGTTTAGATCTTTCTGTTTGAACAGATGTTGTACACTCCAGTGTTCGGTAAAGACCTCACAAAGAACATCGTACAAATAATGCAACCAGATCTTCAATGCATGAACAATGGTTGCCAACTCCAAGTCATGGACTGGATAATTCTTCTCATGGGTCTTTAGCTGTTGAGATGCGTAGGCAATCACCTTGTCGTCTTATATCAACACCGCTTCTAGGCCAACATGTGACGCATCACAATACACAGTATAAGACCCCGAGCCCGTAGGCAACACCAACACTGGGGCTGTAGTCAAAGCAGTCTTGAGCTTTTGAAAGCTCGCCTCACACTTCTCGGACCATCTGAAAGGAGCATCCGTCTGGGTCAATCTGGTCATAGGTACAGCAATAGATGAGAAGCCCTCTACGAAACGATGATAATACCCAGCCAAACCAAGAAAACTACGAATCTTAGTGGTTGAAAATGGTTTGGGCCAATTCTGCACTACCCCAATCTTCTTCGGATCTACTTTGATCCCCTCACTCGACACCACATGACCCAAAAACGCAATTGAATCAAGCCAAAATTCACACTTTGACAATTTTGCATATTACTTCACTTCTCTCAAAGTGTGGGGCACGATCCCCAAGTGCTGCACATGATCTTCACGACTGCGGGAGTACACCAGGATGTCGTCAATAAATACAATGACGAATGAATCAAGATAAGGCTGGAACACATTATCCATCATGTGCATAAATATTGCTGAGGTGTCAGTCAGCCTAAATGACATCACGAGGAACTCGTAGTGACCATAGCGAATCCTAAAGGCAGTCTTCGAAATATCGGGATCCCAAATCATCAGCTGATGATAACCTGACCGCAAATCAATCTTTGAGAACACTCTGTCACCTTGTAGCTTATCAAATAAGTCATCAATGTGTGGATCCCACGACGACACACTAGGCCGAATGAAACCCTTATCAAGCAACTCTTGCAACTGCTCATTTAACTCCTTCAGCTCCGCTGGGGCCATACGATATGGTGGAATAGAAATAGGCTTAGTGCCCAGCAACAAGCCAATACCAAAATCGATATCCTTGTCGGGCGGCATGCCTAGAAGATCCACTGGAAATACATCTAGAAAGTCTCTCACTACCGAAAATGACTCAACGGTGGGAGTATCAGCACTGACATCCCTCACAAACACTAGATAAGCATCACACCCCTTTTCAACCATCCGCCGAGCCTTTAGAAATGATACAACTCTGCTAGGAACATAATCTAATGCACCCCTCCACTCTAACCGTGGCAGACCTGGCATGGCCAACATCACAGTTTTGGCATGATAATCTAGAATAGCATGATAGGGTGACAACCAGTCCATGCCCAAGATAACATCAAAGTCTACCAAACTAAGGAATAATAGATCAACTCTGATGTCAAAACCATCAATAACAACTAAACACGACTAATACACGTGGTCCACAACAATAGAATCTCCCACAGGCATGGACACATAAACAGGAAAACTTAAAGAATCACGAGATATATCCAAATACAGAGCAAAGTACGATTATACATATGAATAAGTGGATCCCGGATCAAATAAGACTGATGCATCTCTATGGAAAATCGGAACCATACCTGTAATGATTTTGTCTGAAGCAACTGCCTCTATCCTACTTGGAAAAGCATAGAATCTGGACTGGCCTCCCCCTCTAGGGCGACTTCTACCCGCCTTTCCCCCACCCCTAGCTGGTTGTGCGGGTTGAGCGGCAACTAGGGCATCAATCATGGCCTGAGAAGTCTGTGGACCTAACTGAATCCGCGGAGCCTGACTGGCATGTGGGGGCGTATCCCTCCTGAGTCTGCGACAGTCTCTAACCATGTTGCCAGTATCACCACACTCAAAGCAAGCTCTCAATGGGTGTGGCTGCTGGGACTGGCTCGGGCCTAGTCGGCTGGACTGACCGCTGAAGGAACCGTGCAGGAGGTGCACTAGAATGTAGCTGAGCAAAGTGTGCAACCTGAGACCTCAGAACAACCGGAGCACCACTAGAAGCTAGAAGTGTTGAATGAACTGGATGGCTCACATAGCCTCTACCATGATGGGTAGTAGCTACAACGTGAACACCACTAAATCCTCCCGTACCACGAGGCCTCTTGGCCTCCCTATCATCTCTCTCACGGCCCCGCATATCCTCCAACCTCCGTGCAATTTCAACCACCTGCTGATATGGAGTATTTATCACCAACTCTTTAGCCATGCTGAATCTAATACCATAGTTGAGCGCCTCGATAAATCGACGGACTCGCTCTCTAACTGTATAAACTAAGGTAGGTGCATGTCTGGACAAATCACTTAATCGGACACCACAATGGTACCCAGTAAGTATCAAGCCCAACCTCAATAGAGTAGTGACGAGACCAGGCCAAGATACTTACTAGGATATATATATAAGCAGTATGAAAATGTAATGTGGATATGTAATGAAAAGTGAAGGCATAACTGATACAAAACAAGATAATAGCATGGACTAGTACCGGAAATTAACAATGGAAATAGCATAAAAGAATCAACTAAAGGGGCTACAGTGATTATGTACGGACAAAAACTACTAGAACAATAAAGAAGGAAACAACAAGAAGTATTCCCACCAAAACTCTTTGAAACATGAATAACAACAAGAATCATAACGAGGTACTGCCTCGTGTATAATGAAATCAAAACCGAAGTACCGCCTCGTAAAATCAAAAATTATAACCAAAGTACCGCCTCGTATTCACATTTCTCAATTTCAATCACAATTTTTCCTTATACCGCCGTGTGAGCCTTACATTTGAAATAGGTTTTGAAAACAGTTTTTTCGAAATAGCTATATCCACTTTAGCCCACCTTATGACATCGCGTGGCTTCACGTAGTTCCCCTAACAACGAAAGAGATAACATGAATAATAACTTCAATTAACGGTAATCAACAATGAAAGAGGTAACATGAAAGATAACTTCAATTAATGATAATCAATAATAAAAGAGATAACATGTATAATGACTTCAAATAATTACAATCAACAATGACGGGATAACATGTAACACTATAAGAGACAATAATTCAACTAAAGTATGAGAGCAAATTACCAATTAGGAGGTAGAACAAGTATTAACGAAATCATTTAAAGCATGTAAGGATAGACTAACACAAGTAAGAATAGATTGACTAAGAGAATTAGAACATGATATGGCATTCAATTAAAGCGTGAAAATAGTCTAAGTAGCCTATACCAGTCAAATGTCACGTACAACCCGTGTACCCACTCGTCACCTTGCGTACACGTATTTCACTTAGCACAATTGAATCAAACAATAACAATCCTAGGGGTAGTTCCCCCACACGAAGTTAGACAAGACACTTACCTCAACTAGGCTAATTCAACACTCGAAAATAGTTTTTTCCTTAAAATCTGCCTCCACTAGGCTCAAATTTAACCAAAATCGACTTAATATCATCAAACAATGCTAGAAAATTCAATTGCAATAGATAAAATTAAGATTTTTACACTTTTCTTAAAAAGTCAACAAAAGTCAGCCCGGGGCTCGCGTGGTAAAAACCTGGGTCCAATGGTAGATTCCGTCTACCCATGACCCCACGAGTTCATATATGTGATTAGTTTCAAAATTCGAGTCCAAATCGACTCTCAAAACTCAATTTCTTATTTTTAAAAAGCTTGACAAAGTTTCACAAAGTTTCACATGATTTTGATGTTAAAATCTAAGATATGTTGATGGAATATGATTAGAAATGGATTAGAATCACTTGCCCACGGTTTGTAGGTGAAAATCCCTTCTCCAAATCGCCTCCTACCGAGTCTAGGGTTCAAAAATGAGAGAATGAGTTCAAAAATCCTGTGTCCTAGCCCTTTAACCAGTTGCAGATGTTGCGTTTGCGACACAGGATTCGCATTTGCGAACCCACGCAATTGCGGACCAGGGCTCACATTTACGAACCCTGACAACTCAAGTCAACATCGTAATTTCAATGAAAGCTTCGCAATTGCGAACTGGAGGGTCATCGCAAAAGCGAACAATAGTTCCCAAATGCGAGTTGTGCTATATTCCTGTGGACTTCGCAAATGCGAAGGGTAGGTCGCATTTGCGACAACTACCCCTCCTCTGCCACCTTCGTAAATGCGAGCCTTGTGTTCGCATTTGTGACACCAGAGCACCAGATACCAGATTCTTGCCAACTTCTATCCAAAACACTCCGGAACATGTCTGAAACTTATCCGAGCCCTCGAGGCTCAAAACCAAACATCAACACAAGTCTAAAAATATCATACGAACTCGCTTGCGCAATCAATACACAAAAATAATATCTAAAACTACGAATTGAACTCTAAAACGCATGAATTTTAAATTTTTTTTTAAGAACTTCTAAAATTATAACTAACCTTCTGAACCCTATCAAATCAACTCCAAGCAACATCAAATTTTGCAGACAAGTTTTAAATACCATAGCGGACCTATTCCAAGTCCCAAAATCAAATTTCGAGCTCGATAGCTAAAAGTCGACCTACGGTCAAACTTTTCAACTTCAAATTTCCAAATTTTGATAAATCAACATAAATCAACCTACGGACTTCCAAAATCAATTTCGGGCATACATCAAAGTCCGAAATCACGATACGAAGCTATCGGGGCCATAAAAATATAGTTCCGGGATCTTTTTACCAAAATCAAAGTTTGGTCAATATTTTCTAATTTAAACTTCTAAGTCAAGAATAAAGGGACCAAATCAACCCGAAAGCTTCCCGAAACAAAACTAACCAACCCTGCAAATCATAAAATCATAAACACACGTGTGTGAATCAATAAAAGAGGTAACATGGCGCATTTACACAAAACGACTGATCGGGTCGTTATACGGGATCAGATCGAGTATTTGTCATCGGATAGCATTCAATAAAAGAATATTCTCCAACATTAAATGAGCAATCGTTGCAAAGAATATTTGCATTCATGGTTGCCGTTACATATTCATCAATGACACTTTTATTATCATTTAAGAGAAGTTTGATCCTAGGATCTTGTTTTCCTAGTTATAGCTATAAATAACAAGCTCAGTAGCCATTGTAAGACATGAAAATTCTTGGCAAACATACGTTGTATTTTACTTTTGCTCTCAATTAGATAACCTTACTTGTTCTTTATCATTGCTCTCACTTTTGCCCTCGGAAGCATTGCGCTCGGAGCCAGGCTTGTCATCTCTTTCAATTTCGATTGCTAAATATTATCTTTAATCTTATTTCTTATTATTTTTGAATCAAATCAGTTCGCTTGTTTATAAACCACATAACAAATTTAACCGTATCGTTTTTACGGGTAAACATCCGTCCAGTGATGATTAACCAGGACTCTATCCAATTTCTTTCAAATCTAAGTGAATTTTGAGCTAGGAAATCCAAGTCAATAAGGTCACTGTCCATAATACAATTGATGAAAGGAAGTGCTTCTCCTTTTTCTTGTGCTCCAGTGACACATTTGAAATCGCATGTCACACACCAAGCGGAAGAGGTTCCTGCTAGGGGTGTAGGTCGGGTTGGTTCGAATTTTTCAATTATCAAATCAAATACAATGGTGTAGAGTTTTTAAATTTATAAATCAAATCAAACCAACAAAGTCGGGTTTTTCAATCTCGGGTTTTTCGATTTTTTTTCCGCGTTTTTAGATTCTTTCCGGTAAAGTTTTCATAACACAAAGTATGTAACTTGTGCTCTAAATATTTCTTTAGTCCTAGTAAGATACAACTATATAATATATTTTTCAAGAAAATAACACAATTATATGAGATAAGTCATAGCATTATACTAAAATATTCAATAACAAAAATAATAAAATTACATAAACCAAATATTACTAAGTAATAAGCCATAATAAAAATTAACATAATCTAAAAATATTATATAGGTCATTTAAGTATAACTAATAAGTACTATTAATTACATAATTAAGCACTAAAGAAAAGGATAAACTAAGTATGCATTTTCATTATAAACCAATCTAAAACTAAAAAATAGATATCCAATACTATCAGCATTCCTAGTGCTGAATTGAATATCTTTTATTAGTATTAGTATTGATTTGAAATTTGTTTGAGTTACTACATTTATGGACTATAAAATTTATTTACCATTCAAGAATGTTAATTTCAAACTTAAAATAATACGTTAAAGGATAAAAACTATGAAAAAGTTTAAGAAATATTTATAAATTACATTACAGTAAATTTTTATATGTATAAAATATTTTTAAAAATTGTATAAATGTATTATCGGGTTGGTTTGGTTTCGGTTTGACTTTTTTTAGTTAAAACTAAGTCAAATCAATTATGGTCGGGTTTTTTTTCCAATACCAAACCACAATCGAGTTTTATTTTTGATTTGACTCGAATTATCAATTTGATGCGGTTTATCGGTTTTTTTTGTACACCCCTAATTACTGCCATTGTTAGGATATTTTCACAAAGTAGTCTCTTAAAGCAGTCGTTGTCTTTGCATAAACTATAAATATAATCAAATTCTCGCCAGTATTAAGTCTAACAGTACATGTCAGGACTTCCTCTTGATTGTTCATAAATGGGATCTTTACGCAAATAGCTAATCATATTTATTGTTATTTTTTCTACTCATATATATATATATATATTATATATTAATTATACATAAAGATGCATATATAATGCATAAATTATGCATCTATTTTACCTCCACCGACTATTATTAGGTTAAGTAGCGGTTATTTGGGTTAATTTTTCATAAATATAATTCTTCATGAATGTACGATTTAGATCTTCGTGGCAGTATGACTGAATTTGTCTAAGCAGCACATTAAAGACTCGTTTATCAAGTTGTTTTATCTATCATTTGATGAGATTTGAGACTTAATTTGAAGAACACAAGTGTTTACCCGAAAAATGGATAGAGTTGAATTTATACGTAGTTCTAAGAGTACGTGGTATAACTTGGCACAAATCAAAAAAATAAGTAGCAATATATTGAGTATTGAATGTATAAGGAATGAAATACAAACCAAACTGAGTGGAAGATGTTTATGAACAAGCAAGATAAATCAATGTACTAAGCCCAAAAAGGATAATCTCTATATCAATATCAGTATGTTTTCACTGTGAATAATATAAAAGTATAAGAATGCCTTCAATGTTCCCTCCATTAGAAATAATAACTATCTCTCGTATAGTGGAGGGATCCTACTTTAGATATAATTAAAAATACATAGTGGGGATCCCATGATAGATTAGCTTTTCCCTAATTTCCGCCGAGATTCTCTCCCTTAGTGCGGCTGTAACGGCTCTTGTCTCTTGGCTCGATCTTGATCGGACTTGGTATTGGTCGATTTTCAATTTTAGAGCTCGATATTGAATCGGGGCCCGGTATTGACTTTGGCTCGGAATTGGTCGGTCTCTGGCTCTTAAGCTTGATAACACCGCCTCACATCATAGTTCGATTTGGAATCGAGCTCGGTATTGACTTCGAGCTCGGTATTATTTGGTCCCCGAAACTTGAGTTTGGTAACCTGGCTTCGGATCTCATATCGATATTATGAAGACGGCCTTCGGTCCATTACGTTCCAATCTTGACTAATCGTTCGAAGGTCGAAAATCGATTTTGACCGTATACAGATAGTCCCTTTGTTTCTCGGGAAGAATGTGACGAGAAACGACATGATTTTCAAGCGGTATGACTTGATACAAACTGACGTTTGCATCGAGCCCGACCATGACGTACGTGATAGTTGTCCCGTAGGTTTAGTTTACCAAGGCATTAAATGCGTGTCAGACGATGGTCGGCCATTGTCGACACTGAACCGTCATTGTCAACCCTATAAATAGCCCCTCTTTTTACCATTTTGTACTTTTACATCTCCAAATCGTCTAATTTCCCTTTCGCATCTTCTGAGTTCTTCATCTGTAAATTTATGATTTTTACTGCAAAATCCCTCTTTTAGAACACCAAATCTTGTCATCTTCCTCCATCTTCAATCTTCAGATCCTAATGGCAAAAAAATCAAAAACCGTTCCTCATAAAGAAAAAGCTTCTTCTTCGCGGCCCGCCGGCGATAAAACACCGGTGGAGCCACGACCTGAGGAGTGTGCTCTCGAGGGGTGTGTTCTTACCTCCGATTTTAAGCTCGACAAAGCTTCGCCGGTCCCCGGTGCAAGAATGTCGGCCTTACTGTTCTGCTCTCAAAGTACATGTTGCAAAGTCCATTCCTTAAATCGATGTAGAGTTACTTGCAATTTATCTAAGTACCTATGCATTCGATCTTCCCGAACTTTAAAAGTCCAGTTGACTTGATTTACCACGAGGAGGGAATCACATTTAGCCTCCACGACCTCGGCTCCCAAACTTCTAGCTAGTTTGAGACCTGCAATCACGGCCTCATATTCGGCCTCATTGTTAGTCAATTTTATAGTTTTAATAGACTGTCTAACTATATTACCTGTGGGCGATCTTAATACGATGCCCAGTCCGGACCCCTTTGCGTTCGAGGTACAGTCCGTAAAGAGGGCCCAGATTCCCGAAGAGGTACCCGATTTTATCAATAATTCCTTTTCGATCTCAGGTACGAAGGCCGGCATAAAGTCATCCACGAAGTTTGCTAAGATTTGATATTTGATAGTGGTTCGAGGTCGATACTCGATGTCGTACCCGCTGATCTCTATGGCCCATTTGGCCAATCGACCTGAAAGCTCGGGTTTGTGTAAAATATTTCGTAAAGGATAAGTTGTTTCAACATGTATCGGATGGCACTGGAAATATGGTTTTAATTTCCTAGAGGCACTTATTAAAGCAAGCGCTAATTTTTTCTAAGTGTGGATATCTAGTTTCGGCCTCTCCTAGAGTTCGACTGACATAATAAATAGGGAATTGCGTACCTCGTTCTTCTCGAATTAGGACTTCACTTACCGCTACCTCCGAGACAGCTAGATACAGGTAAAGTTGTTCGTCTGTCTTCGGGATATGAAGCAACGGAGGGCTCGATAGATACCGTTTTAGCTCTTCCAAAGCCTGTTGACATTCCGGAATCCATGAAAGATTGCTTTTCTTTTTAAGCAAAGAGAAAAATCAGTGGATCCTATCCGAGGATCTAGAAATGAATCGTCCCGGGGTGGCTATCCGTCCCGTTAGCCTTTGCACGGCCTTTACATTATCTACCACTGTGATGTCCTCGATTGCTTTGATTTTATCGGGGTTAATATCAATTCCTTGATTGGACACCATGAAACCGAGAAACTTGCCCGAGCCAATCCCAAAAGCACATTTTTCGGGATTGAGCTTCATATTGTACTCCCTTAGTATGTCGAAAGTTTCCTTCAAATGCTTTAAATGGTCCTCTGCTCATAAGGACTTAACTAACATGTCATCAATATAAACTTCCATTGATTTTTCTATTTGCTTTTCGAACATTCTATTTACTAGGCGTTGATAAGTTGCACCATCATTTTTTAGGCCGAAGGGCATTACATTATAACAGTGGGTCCCGTACTTAGTGGTAAATGAGGTCTTTTCCTGATCTTTCAGGTTCATCTGTATTTGGTTGTACCCGGAATAGGCATCGAGAAAACTAAGAGTCTCGTAGCCGGCCATGGAATCGACCAATACGATCGATATTAGGCAAAGGAAAAGAGTCCTTAGGGCATGCTTTATTCAGGTCTTTATAATCTATACACATTCTAAGTTTGTTCCACTTTTTAAGGACTATCGCCACATTTGCTAGCCATTCGGGATACTTTACTTCCCGAATGGACCCTATTTTAAGAAGTTTGGTTACCTCATCTTTGATGAAGGCGTGTTTGACCTTGAACGGGGGCCTTCTTTTTTGTTTTACCGGGTGGAATTTTGGGTCCAAGCTTAGCTTATGAGTGGTGATTCCCGGTGGGATCCCTGTCATGTCAAGATGGGACCAAGCGAAATAGTCTATGTTAGTTATAAGAAATTGAATAAGCTTTCTCCTGAGCTCGGTATCTAACCCCGTGCCCAGGTATACCTTTCGTTCGAGCAGATATTCGATTAGTATGACTTGCTCCAGTTCTTCGATTGTTGATTGGGTGGCGTCGGAATCATCGGGAACCACGAAAGATCAAGGGATCCTATGTTCATCATCTTCGCCAGTCTTGTGATTCTCTAATTGGGTCGAAGCTGACGTTTGTGATTGTTATTTGGTATTCCGTTCCTCCTTCAGATTCGATCCTTTTGCTGATGATAATGATGATATAGGAATCACTTCATCGACTTCAAACATTTCTTTTGCGGCCGGTTGATCCCCGTAGGCCGTTTTGATTTCCTCCGATGTTGGGAACTTCAAAACTTGGTGGAGGGTCGAGGGTAAAACCCTCATATTATGGATCCACGGCCTTCCGAACAGGACGTTGTATCTCATATCGCCTTCGACCATGTGGAACTTCATTTCCTGGATGATTCCGGCCACGTTAACAGGCAAGATTATTTCGCCCTTAGTAGTTTCACATGCTATATTGAATCTGTTTAGTACCAAGTTTGCGGGCACGACCTGGTCCTGTAGACTGAGTTGCTCTACGACCCTCGATCGAATGATGTTGGCCGAACTATCTGGATCAATTAACACACGTTTAACTTGAGTTTTATTCATAAGTACAGATATTACCAGTGTATCATTATGTGGTTGCATGATTCCTTCCGCGTCTTCGTTATTAAAGGACAAGGTTCCTTCAGGAGTGTAATCCTGAGTCCGGGGTCGCTTTTCTCTTACAGCCAACATCTTAGTGCATTTAAGCACTGACCCTGGGAATATCGACCCCACCAATGATCATGTGGATGATGTGTTGTGGATCTTCTTGCTCGTTTTGTCTATTGAAATTCCTGTTTTTGAAATGGTTTTTGGCCCTGTCACTTAAAAATTCTCGAAGGTTCCCTTTGTTGAATAACCGAGCTACTTCCTCTCTTAGTTGCCTTCAATCTTCCGTTTTGTGGCCATGAGTGCCATGATATTCGCACATTTGATTGGGATTCCTCTGGGTAGGATCGGTGTGCATAGGTCGAGGCCATTTAGTATCTTTGATGCGTCCGATAGCCGATACGATAGCGGATGCATCGATGCTGAAGTTATACTCCGATAACCGAGGTACTTCCTTAGGTCAGGTATGCCTGTCGAACCCATTCCTGTTCATCAGCCCCCGAGACCCTTGGCCTTGATCATTTCTCTTTTCGCCTCATACGGGGTTGCGTGAAGGTTCGCTACCCCTACGATCTCCGTTATACGGCCGGTATTGATCCTTGTTTGACCTTGGTTCTCGGTCGATATCCCTTTTAATATCGGACCCAGAACCCAACTGGTCGTCTTCGACTCTTTTTTTGGATTGATACCGTTTGTGCACATCAGCCCAAGTAATAGCTGGGTACTCGATCAGGTTATGCTTCAGCCGTCGTGAAGCCATCGAGCTTCGTTCGTTTAGACCTTGAGTGAAAGCTTGAACAACCCAATCGTTTGTGACTGGTGGTAGATCCATTCGCTCCATTTGGAAACGAGATACGAATTCTCTTAGCATCTCGTTATCCTTTTGTCTTACCTTGAATAGGTCTGACTTCCTGGTCTCGACCTTTATGGCCCCAGCATGTGCTTTTACGAAAGAATCTGCAAGCATAGCAAAAGAATCAATAGAGTTAGACGATAAATTATGATACCATATCATTGCTCCATTTGACAGGGTTTCACCAAATTTTTTCAATAATACAGATTCGATCTCATCGTCATCTAGATCGTTCCTTTTGATGGCACATGTGTAAGAGGTGACATGTTCGTTGGGGTCGGTCGTTCCATTATATTTAGGAATCTCGGGCATGCGAAACTTCTTTGGGATCGGTTTTGGAGCCGCACTCGGGTGGAAAGGCTTTTGTATGAATTGTTTGGAATCTAAGCCCTTCAATATCGGTGGTGCCCCCGGGATCTGATCAACCCTGGAGTTATATGTTTCTATTTTTTTGTCATTTGCCTCGATCCTCCTTTCTCCTGACTCTATTCGTTTTGTCAGTTCTTCGAGCATCTTAACAATTTCGGGATTAGTCCCCGATTCTTGCTCGTTTGACCTTACTATAGCTGGCCCCGTTTTGTGGGTGACTTCTTGGGGTGGACTGGGCTCGAGTCTGGTCGGTGACTGGGTTTGGCTCTGCAACTGGGCTATTGCTACTTGTTGAGCTTGCAACATCTCGAAGATCATACGCAAGTTGATTCCGCTTTCCTCAACATTTTGGGTATTTCGAGTTGCAGACCGAGTTCCACTATGAATGTTATTTTCAGGGTCGGAACATTGGTTCGCCTCGATGGCCGCATGTGAATTGACGTCTATTGGCTCTTCGACCCGAGCTCCAACGGGATCGACGGGTGACCTTCCACCCCCGGGTGTTAAGTTATTGTTCTCATCTTGAAGGCCAGCTTCGTTGTCGATAGGTAGGGCCATTAATTGAGAATTCGTCATTTTCAACCTGAAATCAAAGATACTTCCATGAGCAAGTGTAAAATTGTGTGTTTTGTAGAGATTCGTACCAAACTACCACTGTTATCCTTAGCCCCGCGGTGGGCGCCAAACTGTTTACTCGAAAAACGGATAGAGTTGAATTTATACGTAGTTCTAAGGGTATGTGGTATAACTTGGCACAAATCAGAAAAGTAAGTAGCAATATATTGAGTGTTGATTGTATAAGGAATGAAATACAAACCAAACTGAGTAGAAGATGTTTATGAACAAGCAAGATGAATCAATGTACTAAACCCAAAAAGGATAATCTTTATATCAATATCAGTATGTTTTCTCTGTGAATAATATAAAAGTGTAAGAATGCCTTCAATGTTCCCTCCCTCAGAAATAATAACTATCCATCTTATAGTAGAGGGATGCTACTTTAGATATAATTAAAAATATATAGTGGGGATCCCATGATAGATTAGCTTTTCCCTAATTCCCGCCGAGATTCTCTCCCTTAGTGCAGCTATAACGGCTCTTGTCTCTTGGCTCGATCTTGATCGGGCTTGGTATTGGTCGATTTTCAGGTTTAGAGCTCAATATTGACTTGGGGCCCGGTATTGACTTTGGCTCGGAATTGGTCGGTCTCTGACTCTTAAGCTCGATAACACCGCCTCACATCATAGTTCGATTTGGAATCGAGCTCGGTATTGACTTCGAGCTCGGTATTTACTTGTTCCTCGAAACTTGAGCTTGGTAACCTGGCTTCGAATCTCATATCGATATTATGAAGATGGCCTTCGGTTCATTACGTTCCAATCTTGACTAATCGTTCGAATGTCGAAAACCGATTTTGACCGTATACAACAAGTATTTTGAATTCGAATATCTTTTAAAAATATAAGAAGATTGAAGATAAATTAAAATATACGAAGTTACAGAAAATGCATTAAAACTTTTATTAAATATTTAAAAATGTATAATATAAGTTAACTATCTAGACATAATAATGTGCCAAATATTACTTTGAATACCGATCTTTTGAGTGTTGAACGATAAAACATTTATCAGATGTTAATACATTTAACACAAAATAGTTACAAATAAAATCCCAACCAATAAAATCAATTATTACAAATAAGATCTTATTGCTGCATTAGAAGATATAAATATTGATTAATCTGGTAAACATTAAATGGTACCAATAAACCAGTGAAAATAGCACAGGCTAGTCAGTTTTCGAATTGGTAATTGAAAAATAGCCTGTGTTTGCAAAGTCATTGAAAAATATTCATTATTTTACTGCAATACGGAAAGTTCCAGCATAATATATTAGAGATTGGTACACATGTGTATGAACTTCTAGTATATTATGTTGGAACTCCAACACATGAAAAGTTTCAGCATAATATATTGGAGATTGAAGCACCTGTGTATCAACTTCCAGCATATTACGTTGGACCAGTATATTATGCTGTAAATCCAATATATTATGCTGGAAGTCCGGTATATTATGCTGGAAATCCAGTATATTATACTGGAATATTTTCTGAATTTTGTACAGTATTTTCGTTCAAATTGATCTTTACATGAAATGTGACTAAATTACGATTACTTTTGAAACTGTGACTATTTTTCAATTATCACTTGTAAATCTGGCTATTTTTGAATTTCACCCAACAAACCATCCCCAACCTTCAATTAACCTTTTATAAAGGGTCTTATAGTTTGATCTATCTAACTAAAGAAAAATAATAAAACGTGCAAGAAGCGCTACTAGGACTAGGCCTGACCTGGATGGTGAGCTGAGCCAAGCCCAGTCAAGCCTAACAAATTTACCGGGGGATTTGCAGTCGTACCCTATATTTGTACCACCTTTTAACATGTACCCTATTTTTTTAAAATTATTGATTCTGTAACCATCTCACAAAAAAAAATTGTAATAATATGACAATTACACCCCTGACAAAAGATATAAAACGATATCCTCCCCTCTTCTCAGCAGCTTTATAAAAAAATCAGAAATTTGTCCAGATTCATCTTCAGAATCACACTTGCATGAAATTGTTTCACCTTGAAGCTAAAACTTCATGCTAATATAGCATGAAGTTGTTTCATGTTGAAGCTAAAACTTCATGCTAATATAGCATAAAGTTGTTTCACATTGAAGCTAAAATTTCCTGCTAATGCATGCTGAAGTTATTTATCCTGCAGTCTACAGTTTTGTTATGAATTTTATCCGAAACTTCAGTCTAAACATGTTGAAGTTATTTAGTTCATTTGCTAAAACTTCAGACTGAACATGCTGAAGTTATTTAGTTCATTTGCTAAAAGTTTAGACTAAACATGCTTAAGTTATTTAGTTCATTGCTAAAACTTCATACTAAACATGCTTAAGTTTTTGTCTTGCAGTATGTGATTTTCTAAAGAGTTTTTGCTAATGCATGCTGAAGTTATTTAGTTCATTTGTTAAAACTTCATACCAAAACATGCTGAAGTTTTGTAACGCAGTCGACAGTTTTGTCCTGAGTTTTATCTGAAATTTCAGTCTAAACAAGCTGAAATATTTTAGTTTATTTCCTAAAACTTCAGCCTAAACATGCTTAAGTTTTTGTCGTGCAATTTGTCAATAGTCTTTTATTAAAGAAGGGCAAAATTATTTTTTTAAAATACTTTTAACAAAAAAATGGGCACGGATGCAAAACGGAAATACAAAATGGTTATAAGTTAAAAAGGGGCGACCAAATAGGGTGCCCCATGCAATTTTTTCAAATTTACCTAGTGCCGAGCCCGAGTTTTGCCAAACATTTAACAACATCGTGTCAAGCCAAACCCAACCAAACTTTATTATACCTTAGCCTAACCCGCTCGTCATCACTCCATCATCCGAATTTACAATGAACTTGTCGAGACTCTAGATGTTTGTTCTTTTTAGGGTCGTCAAATTTGGCCCAAGATCAAATGACCCGCCCAACTCGCTCAAGGTTGGGCTGATTATTGACCCGTCCATTTATTGAACTTAGCCCAGCTTAACCAACTCATCTCAACCCCTTTAAAGTTGTGTTGATTTTGTCCAAATTGATATATGAGTAACTTTTCCAAAATCTTTTAGACATAATTTTTTTTTTTTGATATGTTATATATGACCATAACAAAAGAAGAAGAAAAGTCATATTTAGTAATTATATAATTTATAATAAAATAACACATATTAAGTAAAGCTTTGATAAGAGTTAGGCGGGTTGGGTTATGACCCAAATTTTAGCTCATCTTGACCCAGTCCATCTTAGCCCAAATAATTTTTGACTCGTCCAATTATTGACTCAACCCGTTTTGACTCGCCCAAAATCGGCTCAACCCGCCCATTTGACACCCCTAGTTCTTTTTCTCTGGAGACAACTTCACACATACATCCTTAACGGATAATTAAACAACATGAATATGATCGAGAGCAAGAAAACAATATCCAGATTGTGCTGCTCTTAAATACAGTAAACAATGTGAAACTTAGGGGTGGGCATAGTTTGGGCAAACCCAAAATTCGAATTTTTTGGTTTGGATTTTTTATTACGGATTGGATTGCGGATTTAATTTTTAATTATTTTGGATTTCGGATTGAATATTGGATTTGGTACTTCAGATTTGTGGATATCCGAAAATCCGTAATTTTTATACTTTATATTTCGTCCATTATCCATATACCAATAGTAATAAGTCCAATACCCTACTCATTAGACATTATCTCATACATCCAATACTAATTACTAATTTATTGTTAAAATACTTTATATTTGGATATAGTTTTATTATTGCTACTTCTTATTGGCCTTATTTATGTCTTTGTTGTATTTTCTTGATAATGATTTCATTACTTGAATACTTTATTTGGATGATTACATTGAGAATGAGAAACTTATTAGGTAATTGAACATGAATACTTTAGAACATAGTAGGTCTAACCACCATACAACATAGTAGGTCTAACCACCACTCTGTAGAACTTACCCTTAAATCATGGTGGCCAGTCAAGAACTCCCATGTTCAGAGGATGAAAGTAGCAGAAATGAGGAAGCTGAGATGGATGTGTGGACATAACATGAGAGATAAGATTAGGAACGAAGTTATTCGGGACAAAGTGGGAATGGCCCCCGTGGAGGACAAGATGCGAGAGTTGAGGCTGAGATGGTTCGGGCACGTGCAGAAGAGGAGTCGAATGCTCCTGTTAGGAGGTGTGAGAGGCTAACCGTGACGGGGCTGAGAAGGAATAGAGGTAGGCCGAAAAAGTATTGGGGAGAGGTGATTAGGCAGGACATGGCGTTATTTCAGCTCACTGAGGACATGACCAAGGATAGAAGGGTGTGAAGGTCGAGGATTAGGGTAGTAAGTTAGTAGGTAGACGAGAGTTCCATGTTCGCTCCGTGTATCGTATTTTTTAGTTTGTTACTATTTGATACTACTTTTTCTTTTACTTGTTGTCATTTTTCCCTTTTCGTTATCGTCCTTTGTCCCTCTCTATTCTTTCTTTCTTCCTCCTCTTTCTTCTTCCTCTTCTTCCTTTCTCTCTTCACCTTTTCTTGAGCCGTTTCTTTCTTCCTCCTCTTTCTTCTTCCTCTTCTTCCTTTCTCTCTCTTCACCTTTTTTTGAGCCGAGGGTCTATCAAAAACAGCTTCTCTATCTTGTCACTCTCTTCACCTTTTTTTGAGCCGAGGGTCTATCAAAAACAGCTTCTCTATCTTGTCAGGTAAGGATAAGGTCTACGTACCAAACCCCATTTATAAGATTATAATGAATATGTTATTTTTATAAGAAGAAACAACAGAACTTGTAGGCTCAACTGAAAATTCGAAATATATAAACCGATTAATCGAAAATCAAACTTAAAAACTCAAATCCAATCCGAACTTATTTGGATTGTCATTTATTTAATCCAAAACCGAATATCCAAACTAAAATCTAACTACCGAAACGCTCACCCCTAAACAATGTGGAACATTTCTCAAAAGCTTCTTGAATTAGTACTGCAAAAGCATTCCCATAATATTAAGTGAGAACACCTACTACCTTTAATATAAAGCGACATGCAATTTCGTTTCCAGATTAGGTGCGATTTGACTAAATTAACATGAATACAAAACCGTTGACAAAAAAAAAACAAAAAGATGAAACACTACTATCAAAAGCTTATGAGCCAACTATATTACAATGCATTCCCACCTTGCTTCTAGCTCTTTTTGACTAGTACAAAAGGCACTGCTGTCATGCCGCAACAGACGGATCTAGATGTACAAGATAGGATTGGAGCCAAACTAACTAATAATAACATGAACCCCAACTGTAAAACCCAACTGAGAGAAAAAAAATGGACCAAAAAGACAAGTCGAAAGAAACCAAAAAAACAAAATGATAATTATCCTAAAACCCAAATCCCTAAGGTATAAAACCAGTCAGAAACTAAAGCCAAGTAAAGAAACTTGCCTATGAGGATATATGGGGCTTCCATACTTCCTGAAATCCTAGAAGCAGATGAATTAGCCTTGCCACTATTGACCTCTCTGGAGATTTCTTAATGCAAGAACCAACTACAAATGCAGCTAAGACAAAAAGGGCAGCCCAATGGTTATGAGATCTAACCAAGCACTTGCATGCAAATCATGTAGTTAAAGCTCCATTTTAGGGCCTGTTAACCACTGACCACCCTTTATCAGCTGAAGCTAGCATCAATTAACAGCCCCATTTGCTATCCCCTTAGCTACAGGTTTCTTGTCGGATACAGTGACTAGTTTAGCAACCTTCACATCGTCTCCTAATTTTGTAATTGATCCATTTTCCACAAGCTTGACCTCTCCATTAGACTGAGCGGCTGGTGAACTTTCCTTGCTCAAAACAGCAGAAACTTCTGAAAGTTTCTGGGATTTAAGTTCGCCGTTTGAATTGTCTTTATTCTTCTCTTCAGTGGCTTTGCCTTCCCACAAGTGCGACTAAGACAACCAAAAAGAAGAGCACTATTTACTAACAAGAGGAAGATAACTACCACGAAGATATCGATTACTGCTAAATGCAATAGCGAAAGCACCTGATCATAATCTTTTCTTTTTTTTTAATTCATTTCATAGCCAGAAATTTAGTACATATATATATAATCTACCTGCTTCTGGAAAAGCTGCTGCTTGGCCTTCTTTTCCTGGATTCTCTTTTGACGATCCTCATAGAACTCAAAATCATCAAGGATGCACTGTTTGCTAATATGATCTTTAAATATCTCTATCACCTGCAAGCCCTGCTCCATTTTAACCTGAACAAAACAGTGAAATTGTTGGTAAAAACCATGTTCTTTTGGAATAAGTGAAACAGTTGGTAAAAACATAATTCACAATTACCCAAGGGTCAAATGAGCCAGGACATACTACACTCGATCACCCAAAAATTACTACCCTTATATCTAGGCTCATAATATTAGAGCACGTGGCATACCTCCTGAGTATCTCTACTGTTGGTAACAGGCTTGTTCTCGTTGTTCTCCAGCGTGATGTGTTTCAACAAGCTGTTTGGTACATCCTTCACAATGTGCCACTTTACAGGAAAGCAGCCGATCCACTTGTCTTGCTGCCAATACTCCACACTCTTGTTGAAATCAACTGGTCCTACCATCTCCGCAACACCAACAAACTGACCACTTGTATTTACCTGGATAAAAAGACCAAAAATAAGCAATCAAAATTAAGGAGGATGTGAACCCAAAACAATTCGAAATTACATGTAAATTCATGTATACCCGGATTAAACCAAAAAAGACTTGAAGAAACATTTCAAATATGAAAGCTCACCGAGAAGAAAAGAAAGATAGGACAGCCTCCAGACTTTTGTTGAGCCTCCTGATATGCAGCATCAAGCTTCTTGTTACCATTTGGTGTGCTAGCCCACACATTATATTTGATGCTTTTGTGCACATCATCTTCACTGTAAGACTTGATGATAAAAAACTTGGCATCAGTATATGTCACAGGAAAATCTGGACGGTTGTACTGTTCTTTGTCAGGAATCAGGCTTGGTTTATCTTTCTCGGCATCACTGGTTACGGTTAGGGGGATGTTCTGCCCCTTGACTGCCAAAGCAACTGGTGTAAAACCCTTCTGATTCTTGGAACCTTTACCTCTTGGTCCCCTGTTGAGCTCATTTAAACCATCCATGTTCTCGTTACCATAGCCATAGAAACTATTTCCTCTACCCCTGGGTTTAAACCTGTTGTCAACCGGTGTCCACCCACGACCTGTAGCGCGAGAATCATACCTGTTAGATCCAAAGCCCATGCCAGAACTGAATGTGTTCCCATACCGCCCATAAAATTTATTGGGATACAACGTATTCATATACCCATTAGTTGTATTCATGCCAGACGAGGGCCTAGGGTGGTGCAAGCCCTGACAATGAAACAGTAGTGTCAGTTCCAACAAGAAAATGAACTGACCATAAAGTACAAAACATGGAGCTTCTAAGTCTCATGAAGGTGACAGTAATGAGAAGTGCAATAACAGATCAATATTCTAGAATACAACATACCATTAGATGTGGATGAACATTCTGATTTTTTGATGATGGAACAGCACCGCCGTTTGAAAATGAAGGCGTAATAGGATTGCTCGCCACTGGCCTAGCGAGCCCGTCAGTAAACATTGACCCATCTAACCATGGAATTGGAGACATTACACCATCAAAACCAAATCTAGGATCCTGATAGCCCGAAGCAACTCCTCCAGGCAAGGCACCACCCCGTCCAAAAGAGCCATTAGCATTTAAGGATGAATTCTGGAATGCAGGCCTCACAGGCGTAGGCGCGGTATTTCCCTTTACACCACCATTTGCAACGCCATTAGAATTTCCATTAGCAGAATCCACAGACAATGGTGCTTGGTCAGCAGCAGCAGAGGTGGCGATCTCACCTTTTGGCGGGGCAACTGGAGTAGTGTATGGAGTACTGGTTGGAGGGAGGGGCTGGAAATATGGATAGTGGTAGTGTTGTGCTCCATAAAGCTGGCCGTCATGCCCCACAGTCGGGACAGGGGAAGTAGCAGGTGAATATGGACTATAGGGTGCATAACCATAGCCATGCTGATACATAAATGACCCGTTGTCCCCATAAGCTCCCTGTGTTTTCATCATATCAAAACCAAAATACATAAATAATAAACAAAATCAACGTGACACCAAATATTGAATCCAGTAAATAGATTAAGACATCAAGTGCTGTAGCTAGCGTCGCAAGCAGAATAACTTACAGTCATCTCAACTCCCTCTGGGTTCACATATCTTGTATAGTCCTCCCATTCATTACCAGAACCATCATACCCTATAGGAGAATAGAAAAGAATGTCAGTATAAAAAGGAATGTCAGTATGAACCAAGTGATGTGCTATATTGTAAAGAAATAAAACATCATTATCCTAACAGATGTACATTTGTTTTAGCAAAATCCTAACAGAGGTACGTATAGGCTGTTCTGACACAAAGTGAAGCCATAAATTCAATTCAGATGATATCAACAATACCATAATAGTATGAGGGATATCCATTAGGAACATAGCACAAAGTTGGATCCATGAAGTCCGGCAAAAGAGGGGTAACTGACCGATCCACTGGCTGGATCTGACCATTTCCCACGTCTTTGGAGTCCACAGGCTGAAAAAATATCAGAATTTCAAATTAAGAACTTTAGAGCAATTGACCAAAATAAAAGAATTTTTAAAAAAACACTAAAGGAGTACCTTTTTCTTTGGCTCTGCAATTTCAAGTGACTTATTTTGAGAATCCAATGACAACTTCTGCAGCAAATCTGCAGCTTCTATAGCAGTAAATGTAAAGGAATAGCACTTTTTCACACAAATTAGCCCAAAAACACAGTAACAAACTAGGCCAAGAACAATTCCAGCATATCAATCGATTTGTACTGAACAACACACATCTTTTGGAATTATGTAAATTTACTAAAATTAGCCCATAAACTCTTCAAATCCGCAATTCCAAATAATTAAAGAATTTGGCAAAGAAATATTAAACCAAAACCAAACCAAATTTCTACTGTTGTTAATAGAAAACACCAAGTTATATATCACCAACTCAGCTACAAAATTTTCTAACATATACCAGCTGCAAAACATTTTTTTATTTAAAAAAAACTCAAACAGCCTATATACACCATAAACACACGAACAAACCAATTTTAAAAAATAGAAAAACACAGATGATTTTTCAAAGCCGAGGCTCTCAACAGACTACAACACATAAATCACTCACCAAACAAAACCAAAACCAATAAAAAAAATCAAGCAAATAACAGCAACGCATAACACAATAACCCAGATCTAAAGAATCCAAATAGACTCACATAAAAATTCTACCCATAAAACATAGATATACCTATATCTAATGCATATCTTCACAAAGCATGTAAAAATCAAAACTTAGGGTCGATTTGAACAAGGAAAAAAACAACGAATACCCATATAAGTAAAATCTATAAGGATACGATCAGCAGAAGGAGCAACAGCTGCCATAACACAAGATAGATCTTCAAAAATGGAGGAGAGATTTGTAAAACCCTAGAGGGAGACAACGGGTATGTGGAGTGAGAGTTTCAGCCGCCACCCAAAAGCGAGGCCAAATATTAGAGAGAGAAAGAGGGGTTTGGGTTTCGAGAGAAGGAAAATATAAAAAGGGAGGGTTTTGATCCATAAATTTGGTGTGATTCAAATGCAGCGGATTTGTTTTGCTCTTATAGGCCCCTTATACTTTTCTTATTACCAGATCTGACCCAATGTCTTATCTCACCTGCGGGTGATCAGTGCATCTCACAGAAAATTACCTGCTACTTCACGTGGCGCTATTTTATTGGTTTGTGAAATAGTTTGGATGCTCGTACAGGTAGGATTTGCGAAGGACAAAAGTGTACCTCCAAAATGGGTGGACTTTGGGTCTACTAGGTGGAGACTGCAATTTCGAAACAATTGCAATAACCCCTTCTCTAAGGAACGAAAAAGAAAATATCTAGATATTTAAATAAAAGAATTACTAAGAAAAAAGGAGGTCAAAAAAATGGATATGTCAAAAGAAGAAAACAAAAAAGGATAAACACGACGAATTTGGAAATAGGGTTGTTTTGGAAATTAAGGGCACAGGATTCTATGATAGATTCCAATCGCTATTTCTTGCTTTCTCCAAATTACTTTTATATATTTCTTATTTGATGAATTATTTGTATATAAAGTTTTAGGAAAGACTTACAATTAGATGAGGAAAGTATTGAAGTACATTGAAATTAGTTCATTTGATCTGCAATGGAACATAACAAGTTGGAGGAAGTTTTGAAAAAAAGACTAGTTAATTGATTTGGCTTATTATAAAAGGAAAAATACTAATCCCTACGTAATAAAATTAATAATTATGAATTTAGGGAAACAAAATTAAATAAATACTCTCGTCTACATTACACACCTTGGTGCAGTTCTTTCCTGAATCCTACGTGAACACGGAATATCTTGTACTCCGAACTACCCTTTTTTTAAGGTTTTGGCACACTCATCAAGAAAATTATTTAACAGCATTAATCTCAACACTAACACCATATTTATTTTTATTAAGATTAAAATATTAAATTGAAATACACATATGATTAGTTGACGTTGTGACACAACTTGGGGCAGTGATGTACTGTTTGGTCTGTTACATCGCGAAACTGGGATGGGACGTGATGATGCTTAACCTACCTTACATGTCGAGCAAGTCCTATTCTAACTAACTAAGAGTCTGAGTTGTACATAGTATCCAAGAAATTCATAAAAGTCTTAAGATAATAATCGTCTGAAAACTGAATTCTAAAATAAATATTTACATGTCTGATAACTGAACCCACTAGCAAAGTGATGAGCCTCTATATGTATGTCTGAATACATAAACCTATGGGGTATTTCCTCGGAATGATACAAAAGTCAAACAATAATTAAAGACTAAAAAAATACACCAACATCGCTGGAAAGAGTCGACGGCTCACCAATTGAATCAACTAGATCTGCTCCTAGCCGCGGGCATCATCATCTACAAATTCAACGCCTGTCACACGACGTGGCAAGCCCAAATAGACTAAGTACCACAAGAGTACTCAAAAGTCTCATTGACAATTCCCTAAGTAGAGGCAAGATTAGCATATGCTATATATAAATGTAATAAAATGTAACAAGCAGAGTAGGCAATTTAAATAAAAATAATGGATACTTTAAAACCTAAAATTGATTCCGATAACTGAATTTAAACTAATAACTAAAAGTTGAATATTGAGTCTACATCATATAACTAAAGCTGCAAGTTGAGAAAATCGATATCTAAATCTAAAGATGAAAATGAAGTTATCTTTTAAAATAAAAAATTTAGAAACTTTACACATAATGGTCATGTGTACGTGAGCATCTGAGAATATGTACGGGGGAGTGTCGGCATATCTCTTCATTAAATAATATGGTCATGCGTACGTGAGAATATGGGAACACGCAAGGGGAAGTGTCAGTCTATCTCCCTATCAATCCTACGTACGTTAGCATCTTGGACACACATATGGGGAGTATCGGCATATCTCCCCTTTATTTGTGCTGGTACTGGTTCAATCGCATTTGCGATGATTGTATAGTCGCATTTGTGAAGAAGCCCTCGCATTTGCGAACCTGGGTTGCTGGGGATGAATTCACATTTGCGAAGAAATCCCTCGCATTTGCGAAGTGTTGTTGTTCGCTTCCTGCTGCATTTGCGAGGCAGTTGTCATCGCATTTGCGATGCATTTAGTCGCAAATGCGACCTAAGCAGAAACTCTCATGTTTCGTTTCTGCGATGAAATGCTCGTTTTTGCGAACCCTATGTCGCAGATGCGACATCTGCCGCGTGCATATAGCTGAGTATTCTGAGACTTAGCTTCATTTTGATACATTTTGAACCCAAGCCTCGACGGGGGCGATTTTGTGGAAGGATTTTCTTACCAAACTATTGGGTAAGCAATTTTAATCCACTTTCAATTATATTTTGTGATTATACATTAGATTTAACATCAAGTTCATGAGAATCTAAGGAAAATTTGGGGATTTTGTCAAAGTTTTAAAAAATAAAAATTTGGGATTTGAGAGTAGAATTGGACTCGGATTTGGAAATAAAATACGTATATGCACTCGTGGGGCTATGGGTAGTCGGGCGGGCCCGAGGTTGACTTTTGTTGACTTTTTAGAAATTGTGTAAAGATCATTGCTTTGTTAATTTAAATTGTTTTATCTTGCATTATTTGATGTATTTAAGTTGTCTTTGGCTAGATTGAGCCGAGTGGAGGTGAATTTATAAAAGAAAAGCTAATTTGAGTATTGATTTGGCCGAATTGAGGTAAGTGTCTTGCCTAACTTTGTTGGAGAATTTTTTTCTACTAATTGCCATTGTTTGCTACATATGGGGGCGATGCATATATGAGGTAACGAGTCATGTGCCAGGGTTGAATCAGGCTCGAGGGGTAAATTACATGATTAATTGTGCCTTGTAGAACTTATGTGACTTCTTTGTTTCATGTCTTACTTGACTTCTAGATTACTGAGAATATGAAATTAAATGTTAGAAACCGAGATTTAGCTTATTATAACTTGATAAAAATTTGACGGATTTTTGTGAAACCATTGATGTGTTAAATTCGGTCATCACTTTGTTTAATCATTAATACATTGCTACGACCGTTATTCTTGAGATATTGGATTCTATACTTGAGTTAAAGATCATTTTAGAGACTTGTCGAAATACTTGGACAATAAACTACTTGAGGTTTATTGAATTGTTATTGGCTTGAAAGTTGTGATTGATGTTCATTTGGAATATTCGTTTAAACACTCTCCTTGATGTTATTTATGATTCCTACCTTGCTTGTCATTAATATACATATGCTTGGTGAGGAAGAGTGTAAAAGCACGAAAGGTGATGTCGTGCCATTACATATACATTGTCATGTGAGGAAGAGTGTAAAGCACGAAGGGTGATGCCATCCTATTTTATTTACATTATCATGTGAGGATGAAAGTAAAAGCACGAAGGGTGATACCGTGCCATTTCACTTACATTATCATGACCTCAATTACATTATCATGACCTCAATTACATTATTATGTGAGGATGAGACTAAAAGCACGAAGGGTGATGCCGTGTCGTTTCATTTATATTATCGTGTTCTTATTTACATTATCATGTGAGGATAAAAGTAAAAGCACGAAGGGTGATGTCGTGCCATTTTATTTATATTATCATGTTTTTATATTATCAAGAGTTCATTGCACGAAGGGTGTTTCCGTGCAAGCGAGGACGAGGGACATGCATTACGTTGTGATATCTTTTCCTTGTGTATACGTTCATGCCTTTACCTTTAGATGCTGTTGTTTTACCTATGTTTTCTATGTGACTTGTCGTTGTTGTTCCGTCTTTGTCCTCTATCTCACTTGTTGTTGTGTTGCCCATGCCTTCTATTTGTTTAACTTGCAAATATCATGTTTTCCTTCTTGTTGTTATATCTACATCCATGTTGTTTCTCATTTGTTGCACTTTCGTATAAGCTTCCTGTCACGACCTGAAATTCCCACCGTCGGGATCGTGATGGCGCCTAACATTTCACTTGCTAGGCAAGCCAATGTTAGAATAATTTATCCTTTTTAACAATTTAAACGTAATTAATGAAGAAGAACTGATTCAACTGTAATAATCCAAATATAAATGTGGAAGCTAAAACCGTAAAAAAATATCTGCTACAAATCCCTGAACCCGGTATCACAAGTGCATGAACTTCTAGAGTAACACATACAAGGGTTTGAAATACATACAAAACTGTCTGAATGAAAATACACAGCTAAATAAAAATAAAGACGGGGACTACAGGAGCTGCGAGCGCTAAGCAGCTGTACCTCAAGTCTCCGCAGGCTGTCCAATCCGAGCTCTCTAGAAGCCGCCGCTGGGACCGTCTCCAAAATCTGCACAGTGTGTAGAGTGTAGTATCAGTACAACCGCCCCCATGCCAAGCCTAATCTCGACGAAGTAGTGACGAGGCTAAGGTGGGTCACCTACACTACAACCTGAATGCAATATATAATTATGACAGAAAAATGGGAATACTGAACCGAATTAAACAGCCAACTGAAAATAATAACCACAGCCTCAAGAATAAACCAGTGTCGTTCCGAATCACCGATCTTTAATAATTCAGCTACAATTACCAAAAAGAAAATCAACACAGCTCACGAAATGGAAACATATAGGTTGTTGCGGCGCGCAACCCGATCCCACCAAACAATACGAATTCCTCCCTTATTTCACCGTAATGATATCAACAACAGTAAATTATATATATATATATATATATATATTGCAGTGCGTAACCCAATCCCACCACGTGTCAATATCAGTATCATAATTTACCCTTATTTCACCATGTTAATCTACTTTTATTCCACCTATTGCGTCGTGCAACCCGATCCCACGGTATAGTACAAATTCACCCTTATTTCACCTCAACATATCACCCTTATTTCACCTATTGCGGCGTACAACCCGATCCCACCATATCAATATCAAGTACTCAATAAGCACAGTAAAACCCACAATTCAAATCATAGAAAAACCCTTTACAATTCTAAGATACCAAACTGAACAAATAGGAAACCTTGTACAATATGATAATCCGAATGAGTAATACTATACAACGAGACTAATCCAGAATTTACAACTACAAGGTACAGATAAACCAACTTGAGCAAATAGTAGGAAAATGTGAAACTATTGGAAGAACTAATATCATGAACAGGAGGAAACAATGACTACAAGTAGCAATTAGGAATGGAAACACAATTAGAGCAGGTAATAGTTAAGACAGGGAAAGAGGTAATATGAGAAAAATGGGAAAACAGATAATTTTGCGGCACATAAGTACTCGTCACCTCACATATACGCCGCTCATATGAAATTCACATAACAATTAGTCCGAGGGTTCCTAATTCCCTCAAGTCAAGGTTAGACACAATACTTACCTCGCTCCAAAGGACAGTCAATGCTCAATTACCGTTTTTCCTTTAGAATCCACCTCCAAACCGCTCGTATCTATCCACAAATGACTCAATAATATCAAATATTGCTAAAGAAATTAATTATAATGCATAAATTTAGGTTCCCCAAACTTTTTCCCCAAAAGTCAAAAATTAACCTCGGGCCCGCTAGGTCAAAATCCGAGGTTCAGACCAAAATCCATTCACCCCTGATCCCGATTATGTAATTTGTTTTGGAATCCGACCTCAATTTGAGGTCTAAACCCCCAAATTTACTAAATCCCTAGTTTCTACCCAAAAATCCTTAATTCCACTATGAAAACCTTAGATTTTAGGTTGAAATCTTAGGAAAAGTAGTGAAAGATTGAAAGGAAATAGGTTAGAATCACTTACCAACGATTCGGGGAAGAAGAAGTCTTGGAAAAATCGCCTCTAATGTTTTAGGTTTTGAAAATTTTAGAAATGAACCAAAAATCCAGTCTAAGTCTTAGTTGTTCAGCTGCAGATGTCGCATTTGAGAAATATCACACCTCTGCATTCTTTGCAAATGCAAACTCAGGCTTGATCGCAAATGCGACCCAGTCATCGCAAATGCGAAGAATGGCTATGTCAGATGCCTTCACAAATGCAGACTGCCAGGATCGCAAATGCGATCAAAACTTTGCAATTGCGAATGTCTCCCCCCAGCCCACTACTCGCAAATGCTATGGTCTCTTCGCAAATGCGAGACTCGCATTTGCGAGCCAGACCTCGCAAATGCGAAGTCTGCAGATCAGTTGCAGCAACTGTTATGTTTTCTAAGTTCAAAACACTCTGCTGCCTATCGAAACTCACCCGATCCCTCGGGGCTCCAAATCAAACATACACACAAGTCCTAAAACATCATACGAACTTGCTGCACGTGATCAAATCGCCAATATAACACCTAGAACTACGAATTGAACACCAAATCAAATGAAATTTTCAAGAAAACTTTAAAACTTCTATTTTCACAACCGAACATCCGAATCACATCAAACTAATTCCGTTTCTTACCAAATTTCACAGACAAGTCATAAATATAATAATGGACCTGTACCGGGCTCCGGAACCAAAATACGGACCCGGTATCAATAAGACCAAATATCAGCTAATTCTTAAAATCATTAAACTTTCAAACTTTTAATTTTTTATCAAAATTTTATATCTCGAGCTAGAGACCTCGGAATTCGATTCCGGGCATACGTCCAAGTCCCAAATTAAGATACGGACCTACCGAGATCGTCAAAATACGAATACAGATCCTTTTACTCAAAATATTGACCGAAATCAACTCAAATAGTTTTCAAAGCAAAATTTCATATTTTTCATAGTTTTTAACATAAAAGCTTTCCGAAAATACGCACGGACTGTGCACACAAATTGAGGAAGGCTAAAATATGATTTTTAAGGCTTTGGATCACAAAATTAGGTTTTAAAACATGAGATGACCTATCGGGTCATCACATTATCCACCTCTAAAACATCTGTTCGTCTTCGAATGGACATAGAAAAGTACCTGGACTGGTGAAAAGATGTGGATATCTACTCCGCATATCTGACTCGGACTCCCAAGTCGCTACCTCAACGGGCTGACCTCTCCACTGCACTCGAACCGAAGGATAACTTTTAGACCTCAGCTGTCGAACCTATCGGGCTAGAATAGCCACCAGCTCCTCTTCGTAAGTCAAATCCTTGTCCAACTGGACAGAGCTGAAATCTAACACGTGGGACGGATTGCCGTGATACTTCCGAAGCATGGACACATGAAACACCAGATGAATTAATGATACCTCTGGTGGCAGCGCGAGCCTGTAAGCCACTTCTCCCACTCTCTCCAGAATCTTAAAGGGCCCGATATACCTAGGGCTCAACTTGCCCTTCTTTCCGAACCTCATTACACCCTTCATGGGTGATACTCAGAGTAACACTCTCTCCCCGACCATGAATGCAACATCACGAACTCTGCGATCGGCATAACTCTTCTACTTGGACCGGGCTGTGCGAAGTCGATCCTGAATAATCTTGACCTTATCCAAGGCATCCTGTACTAGGTTTGTACCCAACAAACGAGCCTCTCTCGGCTCGAACCATCCAACTGGTGATCGGCATCGCCTAGCATATAATGCCTCATAGGGAGCCATCTGAATGCTCGACTGGTACCTGTTGTTGTAGGCGAACTCTGTAAGGGGCAAGAACTGATCCCACGATCCTCCGAAGTCTATAACACATGCGTGAAGCATATCTTCCAAGATCTGAATAGTGCGCTCGGACTGTCCGTCTGTTTGAGGATGAAATGTTGTGCTCAACTCAACCTGCGTGCCCAACTCACGTTGCACTGCCCTCCAGAAGTGCGAGGTGAACTGCGTACCTCGATCAGAAATGATAGACACTGGCACACCGTGAATACGGACGATGTTGCGGATATAAATCTCTGCCAACCGCTTCGAAGAATAGGTAACAACCACATGAATGAAATGCGTTGACTTGGTTAGCCTATCCACAATGACCCAAACTGCATCGAACTTCCTCTGAGTCTGTGGGAGTCCAACAACGAAATCCATAGTGATACGCTCCCACTTCCACTCAGGAATCTCTATCTTCTGAAGCAAACCACCAGGTCTCTGATGCTCATACTTTACTTGCTGACAATTTAGACACCTAGCTACATAAGCAACTATATCCTTCTTCATCCTCCTCCACCAATAATGTTACCGCAAGTCCTAATACATCTTGGTGGCGCCCGAGTGAATAGAATACCGGTAACTGTGGGCCTCTTCAAGAATCAACTCACGAAGTCCATCTACATTAGGCACACAAACACGACCCTGCATCCTCAAGACTCTGTCATCTCCAACAGTAACCTGTTTGGCACCACCGTGCCACACTGTATCCCTAAGGACCAATAAATAAGGGTCGTCACACTACCAATCTATGATACGCTCAAACAAGGAAGACCAAGAACTGTACAAGCTAGAACACGGCTGTGCTCTGAAATATCCAACCTCACAAACTGGTTGGCCAAAGTCTGAACATCTGATGCAAGCAGCCTCTCACCGACTGGAATGAACGCAAGGCTGCCCATATTCGCTGCCTTTCTACTCAAGGCGTCGGCCACCACATTGGCCTTCCCGGGGTGGTACAAAATAATGATGTCATAGTCTTTCAATAGCTCCAACCACCTCCTCTGCCTCAAATTGAGATCCTTTTGCTTGAACAAATACTGAAGTCTCCGATGATCCGTGAAAACCTCACACGATACGCCGTAAAGAGAGTGCCTCAAAATCTTCAGCGCATGAACAATGGCTGCCAACTCTAAGTTATGGACATGGTGATTCTTCTCATGAACCTTCCACTGCCGTGGCGCATATGCAATCACCCTGCCCTCCTGCATAAATACCGCACCGAGCCCAACACGGGACGCATCACAATATACCGTATAAGATCCTGAACCTGTGAGCAACACCAACACCGACGCTGTAGTCAAAGCTGTCTTGAGCTTTTGAAAGCTCGCCTCACACTTGTCTGACCATCTGAACGGGGCATCCTTCTGGGTCAACCTGGTCAACGGGGTTGCTATAGATGAAAACCCCTCCACAAATCGACGGTAATAGCCCGCCAAACCCAAGAAACTCCGGATCTCCATAGTTGAAGTGGGTCTAGGCCAGTTCTGAACTACCTCAATATTCTTAGAATCCACCTGAATACCCTCTGCCGACACAACGTGCCCCAAGAAATCCACTAAGCTCAACCAAAATTCGCATTTTGAAAACTTAGCATACAACTGGCTGGCTCTGAGAGTCTGAAGTACAATCCTGAGATGCTGTTCATGCTCCTCTCGACTGCGAGAGTAGATCAAGATATCATCAACAAACACGATCACAAAGGAGTCCAAATAAGGCTTGAACACTCGGTTCATCAAATCCATGAATGCTGCTGGGGCATTTGTCAACCCAAAGGACATTACTAGAAACTCATAATACCCGTACCGAGTCCGAAAAACTGTCTTAGGGACATCGGATGCCCTAATCCTCAACTGATGGTAGCTAGATCTCAAATATATCTTCGAAAATACCTTGGCACCCTAAAGCTGATCAAATAAATCATCAATCCTCGGTAATGGATACTTGTTCGTGATGGTGACTTTGTTCAACTACCGATAATCTATACATATCCTCATCGATCCATCTTTCTTCTTCACAAACAACACAGGTGCACTCCAGGGCAAGACACTAGGTCTAATGAAGCCCTTATCAAGCAAATCTTGCAACTGTTCCTTCAATTGTTTCAACTCTGGCAGGGCCATACGGTATGGCGGAATGGAAATAGGCTGGGTTCCCGGAGCCAAGTCAATACAGAAATCGATATCCCTGTCGGGTGGCATCCCCGACAGGTCTGCAGGAAAAACCTCTGGAAACTCGCAAACAACTGGCACTGAATCCATGGAAGGAACCTCCGCACTAGAATCGCGGACATAAGCCAAATACACTAGACACCCCTTCTCGATCATACGCCGAGCCTTCATATAAGAGATAACCCTGCTGGTAGAATGGCCAGGAGTCCCTCTCCACTCTAATCGAGGCAACCCCGGCAAAGCTAAGGTCACCGTCTTGGCATGACAATCCAATATAGCATGATAAGGTGACAACCAATCCATACCCAAAATGACATCAAAATCGACCATATCGAGAAGTAGAAGATCTACACAAGTCTCAAGACCCCCAATGGTGACCACATACGAACGATAAACACGATCTACGACAATAGCATCCCCCACAGGTGTGGACACACACACAGGAGCACTCAAAGAATCACGAGGCACAACCAAATATGAAACAAAGTAGGATGACACATAAATGTAAGTAGATCCCAGATCAAATAGAATTGAAGCATCTCTACTGCAAACTGAAACAGTACCTGTAATAACAGCATCAGATGACTCAGCCTCAGGCCTGGCTGGAAAAGCATAACATCAGGGCCGGGACCCATCACTCTGAACCACGTCCCTGGGACGGCCCCTAGCTGGCTGGACTCCACCTCTAACGGCCTGACCTCCACGTCTAACAGTATGGCTTCTACCTCTGGCTGCCTGACCCCTGCCTCTGGCTGGCTGAGCAAGCGGTGCAACAACTAGTGCCAGAACCATGGCACGAGAACCCTGATGCTGTGGCGTGACGCCTAATAATCTCGGACAGGTCCTCCTGATATGTCCATAACTACCACACTCGAAACATCCATCCTGGTGCTGTGGTGGTGGAAACTGAGGCTGACCCGAATGAGCCGGATGACCACGGCAGTAACTCTGAATAGAAGGTGTACTGATAGGAGATGATGGTGCATTGTAAACTGGCTGTCCAGAATGAGGCACATAAGGACCACGACTCCCTGAAGTGCTGTGGGATGCCTGAAGCACTGAATGAAACGGCCTGGGAGGATGGCCTCTACCAAAAGTACCCCTGTCTCCAGATGAGGCACCGCTGAACCCACCGGAATGATGAGGTCTCTTGTCAGACCCCTGACCTCCCTGTGCAAGAACCATCTCGACTCGCCTGGTGACATTGGCAGTCGCCTGAAAAGAAATCTCACTCCCAGACTCCTTAGCCATCTGCAATCTGATAGGCTGAGCGAGTATGTCAATAAACATTCTCACCCTCTCTTTCTCGGTAGGAAGCAGAAGAAGAGTATGATAGGCCAATTCCACAAAACGGGTCTCGTACTGAGTGATAGTCATACTGCCTTGCTGGAGACACTCGAACTGACGACGATGTTCCTCTCTCAATGTGATAGGAAGAAACTTCTCTAGGAAGAGCTGAAAGAACTAGTCCCAAGTAAGAGCAGGCGACCCGGCTGGTCTGGTCAACAAATAATCCCTCCACCATTTCTTGGCGGAACTAGTCATCTGGAATGCAGCAAAGTCAACCTCATTGGTCTCCACTATACCCATGTTCCGTAGCACCTCATGACAACTGTCAAGATACTCCTGGGGATCCGCTGAAGTAGCGCCACTGAAGTGAATTGGGGAAGAGCTTGGTAAACCTGTCCAATCTCCATAAAGCCTCAGAAGACATAGCTGACCCATTATTGGTTTGTACCGCAACAACCGGCTGAACTACTCCGATTGGATAAGCGGATGGAGTCTGATACTGGGGGGCCATATGCTCCGGAGTGTGAGTAGTACGAGTCTGTGCTCCTCCTCCAGCCTGAGAGATGGCTGGTGCCATGGGGAATGCGCCAGTCTGGGCCACACTCTCCATAAGGCCCACCAAACGGACCAAAGCATCCTAAAGCACTGGTGTGGCAATGAACCCTTCCGGGACCTAAGCTGGTCCGACAAGCACAACCTGGACTGGAACCTCCTCATCAAACTCTACCTAAGGCTCCACTGCTGGTGCTGCTGCTTGAGCTCTGGACTGAGCTCTGCCCCTGCCTCGGCATCTAGCAAGACCTCGACCTCGACCTCTGCTCCTCGTAGGAGCTGCCACTGGGGGCTCTGGCTGCTTCTCAGCTGAAGATGCAGTACGCATTCTCGCCATCTGCGAGAGAATAGAATAGAAGGGTCCAATCAGCAATGATAGAATAAAATAGCACGACAGAGAAGAATAGAAATGAAACTGTTCCTAACTCTATAGCCTCCGGAAGATAAGTATAGACGTCTCCGTACCGATCCTCCAGACTCTACTAAGTTTGCTCGTGACTCGTGAGACCTATGTAACCTAGTGCTGTGATATAACCTTGTCACGACCCGAAATTCCCACCATCGGGATCGTGATGGCGCCTAACATTTCACTTGCTAGGCAAGCCAACGTTAGAACAATTTATCCTTTTTAACAATTTAAACATAATTAATGAAGAAGAACTGATTTAACTGCAATAATCCAAATATAAATGCGGAAGCTAAAATCGTAAAAACATCTGCTACAGATCCCTAAACCCGCTGTCATAAGTGCACGAACTTCTAGAGTAATACATACGAGGGTCTGAAATACATAAAAAGTTGTCTGAATAAAAATACACAGCTAAATAAAAATAAAGACGGGTACTTCAGGAGCTGCGGGCGCCGAGCAACTGTACCTCAAGTCTCCATAGGCTGTCCAATCTGAGCTCTCTAGAAGCCGCTACTGGGACCGTCTCCAAAATCTGCACAGTATGCAGAGTGTAGTATCAGTACAACCGCCCCCATGTACTGGTAAGTGCCGAGCCTAACCTCGACGAAGTAGAGACGAGGCTAAGGTGGGTCACCTACACTACAATCTGAATGCAGTATATAATTATGACAGAAAAATGGGAATACTGAACCGAATTAAACAGCCAACTGAAAATAATAACCACAGCCTCAAGAATAAACCAGTGTCGTCCCGAATCACCGATCTTTAATGATTCAGCTACAATTACCAAAAATAAAACCAACACAGCTCACGAAATGGAAACATATAGGTTGTTGCGACGAGCAACCCGATCCCACCAGACAACACAAATTTCTTCCTTATTTCACTGTAACGATATCAACAACAGTAAATTATATATATATGTTGTGGCGCGCAACCCCATCCCACCATATGTCAATATCAGTATCATAATTCACCCTTATTTCACCATGTCAATCCACCCTTATTCCACATGTTACGGCATGCAACCCGATCCCACCGTATAGTACAAATTCACCCTTATTCTACCTCAAAATATCACCCCTATTTCACCTATTGCGGCGTGCAACCCGATCCCACCATATCAATATCAAGTACTCAATAAGCACAGTAAAACTCACTATTCAAATCATTGAAAACCCTTTACAATTCTAAGACACCAAACTGAACAAATAGGAAACCTTGTACAATATGATAATCCGAATGAGTAATACTACACAGTGAGACCAATCCAGAATTTACAACTACAAGGTACAAATAAACCAACTTGAGCAAATAGTAGGAGAGTATGAAACTATGGGAAGAACTAATATCATGAACATGAGGAAACAATGACTACAAGTAGTAATTAGGTATGGAAACACAAATAGAGCAGGTAACAGTTAAGACAAGGAAAGAGATAATATGAGATAAACGGGAAAATAGGGAAAACAGATAATTTGGCGGCGCATAAGTACTCGTCACCTCACTTATACGCCGCTCACATGAAATTCACATAGCAATTAGTCCGAGGGTTCCTAATTCCCTCAAGTCAAGGTTAGACACAACACTTACCTCGCTCCAAAGACCACTCAATGCTCAATTACTGCTTTTCCTCTAGAATCCACCTCCAAACCACTCGTATCTATCTACAAATGACTCAATAATATCAAATATTGCTAAAAAAATTAATTACAATGCATAAATTTAGATTCCCCAAACTTCCCCCCAAAAGTCAAAAATCGACCCCGGACCCGCTTGATCAAAATCCGAGATTCAGACCAAAATCCATTCACCCCCGAGCCCAATTATGTAATTTATTTTGGAATCTGACCTCAATTTGAGGTCTAAATTCCCAATTTACCAAATCTCTAGTTTCTGCCCAAAACCCCCAATTCCACCATAAAAACCTTAGATTTTAGGTTGAAATCTTAGGAAAAGTAGTGAAAGATTGAAATGAAATAGGTTAGAATCACTTACCAACGATTTGGGGAAGACAAAGTCTTGAAAAAATCGCCTATAATGTTTTAGGTTTTGAAAATTTGAGAAATGAACTAAAAATCCCGTCTAAGTCATAGTTGTTCAGCTGCAGATGTCGCATTTGCGACCTTGGCTTCGCAATTGCGAAACCCTCAAATGCGAGAGACATCACACCTCTTCATTCTTCGCAAATGCGAAGAATAGTTCGCAAATGCGAACTCAGGCTTGATCGCAAATGCAAAGAATGGCAATGTCTACTGCCTTCGCAAATGAGAACCAGTGTTCGCAAATGCGGACTGCGAGGATCGCAAATGCGATCAAAACTTTGCAATTGCGAAGGTCTCCCCCCAGCCCATTGCTCGCAAATGCGATGGTCTCTTCGTAAATGCGAGGCTCGCATTTGCGAGCCAGACCTCGCAAGTGCGAAGTTTGCAGATCAGTTGCAGCAGTTGTTATGTTTTCTAAGTTCAAAACATTCCGTAGCCTATCCGAAACTCACCCGAGCCCTCGGGGCTCCAAACCAAACATGCACACAAGTCTTAAAACATAATACAAACTTGTTCGCGTGATCAAATCGCCAAAATAATACCTAAAACTACGAATTGAACACCAAATCAAATAAAATTTTCAAGAAAACTTTAAAACTTCTATTTTCACAACCGAACGTCCGAATCACGTCAAACTAACTCCGTTTCTCACCAAATTTCACAGACAAGTCATAAATATAATAATGGACATGTACCGGGCTCCGAAACCAAAATACGGACCCGGTATCAACAAGACCAAACATTAGTCAATTCTTAAAATCATTAAACTTTCAAACTTTTAATTTTTCATCAAAATTCCATATCTCGAACTAGGGACCTCAGAATTCTATTTCGGGCATACGCCCAGGTCCCAAATTACGATACGGACCTACCGGGACCATCAAAATATGGATCCGGATTCGTTTACTCAAAACATTGACCGAAGTCAACTCAAATAATTTTCAAAGCAAAATTTTATATTTTTCACAGTTTTTAACATAAAAGCTTTCCAGAAACACATCGGACTGCGTACGTAAATCGAGAAAGGCTAAAACATAATTTTTAAGGCTTCGGATCACATAATTAGGTTTTAAAATATGAGACGACCTATCGGGTCATCACACTTCCTATCAAGTTAGTTATTCATGCCTTATGGTTATTAGCTCATAAAGATCGCGCTTTCCTTCTTGTTGTTATATCTACACCTAGGTCTTCTACCATGCTAGTTAGTGAAGTTTATATTTTTTTTCCTAATTGCTGTCATTTTTTCTATATCTTCTACCTAGTCTGTTACCGTGGTCCATATGTACTGCCTTGTTCGTTATTGCTACTTGTGTAATTTCCACTTTGTCATTACTGTTATTGGCATTTCTTTCACCCTGTTGGTACTGTTATGCGTATATTTGGCTAGGATGAGATAAATGCACGAAAGGTGTTGCCATACCATTTACTTGAAATCTTGAGTACATTCCTCACACTATGAAAGTTATGGATTTACTATCGTGGTTTATTGGTTATTGCTCTAAGAAAAGGATTGGTCGAGATATTGGAAAATATTAAATTATGATTTCTTCTAATACTCATTTACTGCTTCGCATGTTCGTTTTGTATACTCTTTTCTGTTATATTGTAATATTATTCTATTGCTAGTTTATTGCACATGTTATATCAGTAAGTATCTTTTAACTAAAAAGCCTCATCACTACTTCACCGAGGTTAGTCAAGATAGTTTCTAAGTACATGGGGTCGGTTGTACTCATACTACACTTCTACACCTTGTGTGCAGATCTTGGTACGGAGTTGCGGTGGATGACGAGAGCTGACTTTGAAGATGTCCGTGCCTTCCGGGTGTAGCTACCACTTGTCCCTGGGTAGTTTTAGAGTTGGGTTCTGTTTATGTACATTTAAAATAGAAGTGGTATTCATTTCATATCAATTTTTGCAATAATCCAATCTTAGTAGCTCATTACTTGTACTATCAATTCTTGGAATATTGTATGGAATCCAGATATATTATTTGTTGGTCATTTTTATTTTATTAAAATTGTGTTAACTGTTAATTGGCTGACCTAACGGGTTGGGTTAGGTGCCATTACGAATAGTGGATTTTGGGTCGTGACATTGCCTCAATAGGAATCACGGCCTTTGCAATTCAATACCAATCTCAACAACAAGATATTCCAAGAAATAACAATTTCAAGTAAGAATTCAATAGTTAAATAATGAATACGGAATAAGGAAATAAGAATTTCAACTAAACATGTAGAGCAATTAGCAAGTAAGAGATAAGACAAGTAGACATGTGAAATTAGATTAAATATGATGACTATAATATGTTAAGGTAACTCAATTAAAGCATGAAAAGAATCTACATAGCTAAAAACCAGAAATTTTAATATTTAGCCCGTGTACACACTCATCACCTTGCGTACACGGCTTTCACATATCACAATTATCACAACAATACCAAATCCTAAGGAAAATTTCCCCCCCACAAGGTTAGACAAGTCACTTACCTCAAACCACGCAAAATCAATTAACTAGAAGGCCTTTCCCTCAATTTTTCAACTCCGAACCGCTCGAATCTAGCCAAAATAATTTCATACTATAAATATAACTCTAGGAAACTAATTCAAATAATAAAATTACGATCTTTGCAAAGAATTGAAAATTCGACCAAAAAAGTCACCCCGAGCCCGCGTCTTGGAATCCGACCAAATTTATAAAAAATCAAACACCCATTCGATAACGAATCCAAACATACAAGAATTATTCAAATCCGACCTCATTTCGCCTTTCAAAACTCAAAAATTTAGCCTAAAAGGTTTTATCACTTTTCCTTAATTTTTCCAACTCCAATCCCTAATTACATAATAAAAATAATAATAAATTCGAGTAATTTAACCAAAATCGAGCTAGGAATCCTTACCCCAATGATCTCTCTGAAAATTCCTCGAAATTTCGCCTCAAACCGAGCTCTCTAAGTCCAAAATGTGGAATATGGAATAAACCCTCGATTTTGAAACTTAAGTCTGCTACTCAGTGATTTACACATCGCGATCGCGAAGAAGAAAAATTCCATCAGCTCAAAACCTTATATGCGAATGCGAGATATCCCATGCGAACGCGGAGCACTGCCTCATCAAGCTATGCGATCACGGTTCCCTACACGCGATCGCAATGAACAAAGCGTGTGGACCTGCTGCCCCCAAATTCCTTTACGCGAATGCGACCTCCTCCACGTGTTCGCGATTCACTGGAAACCAGCCTTCCGCGATTGCAGGCCCCATCTAGCGATCGCATAGAACAAATTTCCCACAGTGCCAAATTACCCTTCGCGATCGCGTTAATCCATTCGCGATCGGATATAAGAACACCAGAAGCACCAGATTCAACAACTTCTCAATGATCCGAAATGCGCCGAACATGGTCTGAATTACATCCGAGGCCCCCGGGATCTCAACCAAACATACCAACAAGTCCTAACACATCATATGAACACACTCGAAGCATCAAATCACATCAAACAATACAAATTCTACGAATCACAACCCAAATTCAAGCCTATGAACTATGAACTTCCAAATTCCAAAACCAACGCCGATTCATACCAAATCAACTCCGATTGACTTCAAATTTTTGCACACAAATCATAAATGACATTACATACCTATTTCAACTTTTGAAATCGGGATCCGACCCCGATATCAATAAAGTCAACTGCCGGTCAAACTTTCCAAAATCTTTCATTTTTCAACTTTCACCAATTCACGTCGAAACGACATATGGACCTCCAAATCAACATCCGGCCACGCTCGTGTGACCAAAATCACCCTACGGAGCTATTGGAACAGTCAAAATTCCATTCCGGAGTCATCTTCACACAAGGCAAACTACGGTCAACTTTTACAACTTAGGGACTATGTCCCATTTCACTCCGAAACTTTTACAACCTAAACCTCCAACTTAGGGACTATGTCCCATTTCACTCCGAAACTTTTCCGACCCCGAAACTAAGCACCCCGGCAAGTCACGTAACTAAAATATAAAATAGTCGAGGCAATAAATAGGGGATCGGGGCTAATACACTCAAAACGATCGGTCGAATCGTTACACATTTATTCTATGCCGATAAAAAGTTTCAAAAGATCAACATACATAAGAGACAAACAAGATAACAACCATGACAACCATAAAATGTCGAGAGTAACATTATATGTCAAATTTACAGTGAAGTCATTGAACATTTAAGTATTTGTGTATAATAAAAATTGGACACATTCTAAAAAAATAAATCAACATAAACTAGAGGTAAGCTCCAAACAGAGAGGATGGATGGCAGTGACTCAAATATCAACTGTGATGTCAGCTAAATAATTTATATGGAGAAAATAAAGTAGTGATTCATAAAGATATAGTAAATATCCTTAACCTGCTCATAAAAATCTAGAACAAGTCTTTAACATAACATGAAATACATGCAATGATGTAAATGTATGTCAAGACCTCTTTATGATGCTAATGGTGCAAATATATGCACATAAAAGTATAACATATTCTTATCATGCCTGTCATACCTCAAAACAAGATGAGATGTGATCTGCACCCAATACCTACCATTTGAATCGAGCAAACCTCTATAACATATTAAATACTTAATTTACGCCGATGTGCCTCAATTTATTTAATAATGAGCAACAAATTAATAAAGTGAAATAAATATTATTTGAATTAAAATGTAACAAGCCATAAACCAAGACATTAAATAAAATGTCATCTATAAACAGAGGCAGATCCAAAATTTTAAGACCATGGGTGCACTACGATACTTGTCATGATATCAAGAGATGTAATTTTTTTAATGTTTTATGACATATTAATAATTTTGCACATTATTCAAAGAGATAAACTATAATCTTGCTAATCTAAATTTATGTTTGTCATTAATATTATTAATTATAATATGACAATCAATACATAATATTTGTCTTAACATTAAATTCAAAATAAAAAAGAAAAGTAGGAGGCTAATGAAAATTTAATACAGTAAAAAATGAAACTTATGCAAATTTTTATAACATATAGAACTATGCCCAACATCATTGTTTCCTGCATTGTTTGATGATATTAAGTTAAATTTGGTTAGATTTGAGCCTTGTAGAGGCGAATTTTAGGGAAAAAGCTATTTTCGAGGGTTGAGTTGGCGTAGTTGAGGTAAGTGTCTTGCCTAACTTTGTGTGACGGAACTACCCCTTAGGATTTGGAATTAATTGTATTAATTGTGTTATGTGAAAGACGTATACGCAAGCTAACAAGTGGGTACACAGATTATATGTGGTATTTGACCGGTTTAAGGTATTTAGACTCTTTCAATGCCTTTAATTAAATTACCTTAGCATATTTTTAGTTCTCATTGTTAATTAATATTACATGCGTTAGTCTTCCTGTACATGCTTTAATTATCATTGTTGACACCTGTGCCATCTCCTACTTGTTATTTTCCTCTTACATGCTTTAGTTGAATTGTCTTCCTTATTGTCTTGTTATCTCTTAAATCGTAAAATTACCTTTGCTTGTAACTGATTTAAATGGTATAACTACCACCATCCTAGGAAAAGATCTACATTCTCCTTTTATAAAAACTCTTTTACAAGATGAAAGCAATTTTATTAGAAAAAATTCTATTTTTAGAATCAACCAACTTTCTCAGCATATCACCCTTTTAAAAGATAAAATTAAGGTCAAAAAAATCGAAGAGATTTAAAAAACCCCGTAGATGGATACTAAAATAGCCGATCTTCAAAAACGTTTTAAGAAAGAAATATGCTCTGATTTTCCTAACGCTTTTTGGGAAAGAAAAAAAAGTATGTAATTGAACTTCCATACATAGAAGGATTCAATGAACATGTAATTTTTACTAAGGCAAGACCAATCCAAATGAATCATGAAATGAAGAAAATTTGCAAAAAAAGAGATATCAAATCTTTTAAAAAATAAAATTATCCGTCCTTCTAAATTTCCCTGGAGTTGCTATGCATTTATGTTAATAACAATGCAAAAAAGGAAAGAGGAGCACCACGTCTAGTTTTTAAACCTTTAAATGCTGTTTTAAAATGGATTAGGTACCCAATTCCTAACAAAAGAGACCTCTTAAAAAGAACCTATATATAATGATCCGACCGGTCGTTTTGAGCATTTACACTTCGCGCAATTGTTTGAGGGCATGAGTAACTCCGTATGATGTATTTTGACTTGTGTGAATCGTCGATTATGGTTTTCAGGTATTTCAGAATCGAATTGGAAGAATGGTTTTCATTGTTGAAGCTTTAAATCGAGAGAGTTGACCAAATTTTACTTTTTAGCATTTGACCTCGAATTAGAATTTTGATGGTTCTGTTAGCTCCGTTGGGTAATTTTAAACTTAGAAGCGCATCCGGATTGTTATTTGGAGGTCCGTGGTTAAATTTGGCTCGAAATGGCGAAAGTTGAAATTTTAAAAATTTTGACCGGGAGTGAACTTTTTGATATCGGGGTCGGATTATGATTTCGGAAGTTGAAGCAGGTCCGTAATGTTGAATGTGATTTGGATGCAAAATTTGAGGTCAATCAGACGTGATTTGATAGGTTTCAGCATCAGTTGTGGAAGTTGAAGTTTTAAAGTTTATTGAATCCGAATTGAGGTGTGATTCGTCGTTCCGATATCGTTTTGTGTGTTTTGAGGCCTCGAGTAGGTCCGTGTGATATTGTGGGACTTGTTGGTATATTTGGACGGGGTCCCGAGGGGCTCGGGCGTGGTTTGGATTGATTTCAGATCATTTTTCTTCATTTTTGGTACTGTTGTGTTATGTTGTTTTCCGATATCTCGGTTCTTCATCGCGTTCGCGTGGCAAGTGTCGCGAATGCGTAGTGCATTTGGATGGCAGCAGAAAATTGTTCTTCACGATCGCGAAGTATGTCTCGCGTTCGCGTAGAGTTGGGGCAAGTCCTCTTCGCGTTCACGAATGGAGGATCGCGTTCGCATAGTGTTGAGGTTGGCAACTAGGAATTTGAGCGTTCTTCTATGCGATCGCATAAGGTTAGTCGCGTTCGCGATGCTTTGGCAGCAGTGTTCATCGCGTTCGCGTGGGTTGAATCGCGAACGCGTAGAGTCTTTTGTGGTAGTGTGCATTTTGTTCATTGCGAACGCGATGGTTTGCTCGCGTTCGCATAAGAGGAGGCGTGGGCAGATTATAAAGTACTTTATTTCGAGGGTTTCAGCTATTTTTACATTTTGGGAGCTATGGAGCTCGGATTGAGGCAATTCTTGAAGTAATTTTTACCATATGAATTGGGGTAAGTGTTCTCTACTCGATTTTGATATATTCCATAAATCTATCTTCGATTTTAGCTTTTGGTTGATGAATTTTAAAGAGGAAATTGGGGCTTTTGGCCTAAAGTTTCATAATATGAATTTTTGAGTTTTGAACATCGAATTGGGGTCGGATTTGAGTGAAGCTAGTATGGTTGGACTCGCAATTGAATGGGTTGTTTGATTTTGTAAATTTTGTCTGGTTTCGAGGTGCGAGCCCGGGTTGGGCTTTTGGTCGATTTTGGGCTTTTGATTCAAGATTTGATCTTTTTCGATCAGGATTGGTTCCTTTAGCATGGTTTGATGTATTTGAGTTGTTTTTAGTTAGTTTTGAGTCGTTCGGAGGTTGGAATGAGCGGGATGGCATTTTGGAGCATCGTTTGACTTGCTCGGCATTGGTATTGGCTTGTTCGAGGTAAGGAACTCTTCTAAACTTAGTGCTGAGGGTATGAAACCCCGCATTACGTGTTATGTGATTAGTATTGAGGTGATGTACATGCTAGGTGACGGGCGTGTGGGCATGCACCCTGTGAATTGGGACTCTCATTTACAAGCACACATGACATACAGGCATGGAGATGCATTTTTTCTCATGCTATATAGTATCACGCCATTCATGACTTATTATACACATTGATATGTGGGTACAAAGAGGTATTTTATACTTGTTATTTGGAAATAAAATGAAACATTTTTTTTTATCGTGGAAAGGATATTTGGAAATTATAGTTTTCAAACTTACTCGTACTTCTGGCATTTTCAGTAAGAGATATGGGATTTTCTTTCACTGAGATATTTGAAAAGCATGACCATTTTCTGGAACTGTGAACGAGCTGAGTATTTTTACTTTTGGGATATCTCTTTTATACTTGCATTTATGTTATTATGAACTGTTGTGGAATATTGGTATTGGACCCGACCCGGTGTTAGCTCATCACTACTTTCAACCTAAGGTTAGGTTTGTTACTTACTCAGTACATGGGGTCGATTGTACTGATACTACATTTCTGCACATTGCATGCAGATGTTGGTTGTTGTTGTTGCTGTGTTCGACGGTTGCGGGACTTGAAGATGTACCTGCGTCCCTGTTGTAGCTGCCTCCTTTGTTCGGGGTAGCCTTAGATTATAAAACTCTGTTATGTACTTTTCAAACAGACTATGTATTTATTTTATTTTCGCTTTGTAAACTCTACTCTTAGAAGCTCATGATTTGTACTACAAATTCTTGGGGAATGTATAATATTCAGATATTTCTTTATTTAATCACTTTATTGATTGTTAATGGAATTGGTTAGAGGTTAATTGGCTTACCTAGCAGGTTGGGTTAGGTGCCGTCACGACTAGTGGATTTGGGGTCGTGACAGATTGGTATCAGAGCTCTAGGTTCATAGGTTCTACAAGTCATGAGCAACTGTCTAGCAGAGTCTTGCGGATCGGTATGATGACGTCCATACCTATCTTTGAGAGGCTACAAGACATTTAGGATATACTTCCCATCTTTCTTTCCTTATCGTGCGACATTGATTCATCTTGAGGCATAACTCTTTGAATCCCTTCCACGCATTTGTGTGCGCATATGAGCGCTCGGTATCAGCTGTGCATCGACGGCTTGTGATTCCATAGAAAAGGTGCGAGATGTGATTTCGGTATGTTGATGATGGGCCAGTCTGAAGGATTTGAGGTCGGGTTTTGGCTGTAGCTTGAGCACAGAGATGTTCATTGTGTGAGTACGTACTTTTGGATTTATATGTCTGGTAGTGTCCCGATTGGTGGAATTGGTGGCTGGATGGTTACGTGTTGAGTATGATATGACTGCGAGATGTGTTCATATGATTTGAATGTGACGAAAAGGGTTTGCTTGAGGTGTAGAAAGAACTATTTGGTGCTTGATTTCCATCTTGATTTGACGTATAGTCTCGAGTTATGGGTGTGTTGAAGGATCCTTTTCATGTTGTTTAGTTGAGGAGTGGAGTAGATTTTCATGCCGTGATGTGAGTTCAGACTCAGGAAGATTAAGTGGTTGCGTAATAGTTATGACTGTGGAAGGGTACAGAAAGATATCAGTTTGAGGTTAAGCAGATGAGTTATCTCCTGCGGGATGTCCTGAGGTTGTGTGATCCCTATGTTGTTTTGTTAAGAGTTCTCTTTTACCAGTAACTTATATGTAGTGCAATTTGAGTTTGGATCGCTTGTGGAAGTTGGCTTGATTGTTACGAGGATGAATGCGAAATTGCAAATGATTTGAAGTATTAGATGGTTTGCGTTACATGAGCTCAGGAAGGATTTAGTTGAATCTCACTGCGGTATTATGGCAGTAATAGAGTATGGGCATTGTGAGTTATTGTGTGTTTTGATACATGGCTTTGAGCCAAGTGGGGGAGTCTGCTATTGACGAGTTGATTGCACGATTATGTGTTGTATTGGTTTTGGTTTGAAGTATATTGGTGAATCAGTTATGACTGCGGGGGTTGAGATTGAGGATGACTCAAGTAAAAAAATTTCTAGATACAGGTTGTATTACACTCTATGGGTATATGGGAATCATGGAATAATTGAGTGGTTAGTTGTGAAGGATGTAGTGTGCATGGAGTAGGAGATTGCTCGATTGCTTAGGGGTGTGGGTTACTCCCTTGGTTGTTGGTGTGCTAATGGGGCACAGGTCGTTCGGTCTGTTTGGTTGGTTTAATCGAGATTTGAGGAGAGTGGATGACTCTCGAGAATGGTTCTAATGGATTCAAGATTTATATGTAACAATTGGGAATCTTTAGGATATGTAATTTGCTAGAAACTGAGATTTATATGGGAGGGTGTCAAGACTTGTGGCATTTCTATATCATTATGGATTCTACGTATCAGAATCAGGAAGGTGAAGGTAATGGCTTTAGATTCGCAGGAATTCTCTTCAGAGTAAGTATTTTGGTTGTGGTACTTTTGGGATACATAAAGAGGGAATTTAGCGGCTTATAAGCCTTAGGGCGGTGTGATCCTATGCTAAAGTTCGTGGGGCAAGTTTTGGCCAAGGTTATTATTGTTCTAGCAAGGAAAGGTATCAATTTGAAGGTAACTCAGAAGGAACTCAGAGAATGAGGAGAGCTTGGTAACGGGTTGGATCAGCACGGTAACGGATGTGATTGGCTCTTTTGGTTCTTATGATGTAGTGAGTTTCTACATGTGTTTCGTGGCAATGCTCTTGGGTTTTTGGCGACCTGCGTAGCTTGGTTGAGTTAGAGGGATTCAGTCCTAACGGGCTGGTTTTGTGCAAATGGGATTTAGAAAGTTCTTGATGGTTTCTACCATAGTTAGAGATGTATATTTCCTACTGGCATGAGAAACATGTGATGTATAGTGATTTTATCCTGGATGGGATCAAAAGGAAAGTTCTTGGCTAATTAAGTATGTAGTTGCTTGTGACTCGGAGTGGATTATGAGATTTTTGTACTTTTCATACGATGGCATGGTATATGCGGTGTGTTGTGTGGGATTGAGATTTGCATGAGCAAGGTCATGGTGTATTCTTAGGCAGCATGGACAGTTTCAGATGACTAGGTGAATGATATTACTATTTGGTATGGCTGGATGAAAGTATACATTTCAGAAGGGGTAATGTATTTTGATTTGTGGATACTTCATTGGTATTGCGACACTCCTGGTTGATCGACATCTGATATTCAAATTTTGCTATGTGGCACGGAAGAATTATAGAAGTGTTCCTCGTGGGATGATCATGTATAAGAGAAGTGTTAGGCATTCAGGCGGTGGAGCTGAGATCAGATGTGGTGATTCGTGTGTTCTATTCTATGGATTTGGAGATTGGGAGTTCTCATGAGTAGATTGTTTCACGGTTGTGGACTGTGAAAATGTAGCAAAGGCTGGTCAAAGGATAGTATGTTTTGTGATTCAGTCATTGTGGACTTTCGGAGGATTATTTATCTATTGTGGGTGACGAGAGTTGATTTGGGGTTCATTGGTAGGCCCAATATGGATGTGTGTGCTACACCGAGCCGGATTGGTTGGCTCTATACTGCTATTATTGAAGGATGTGCCATTCAGTTATTATTGAGCCTATTCGTGTTCTGAAATGGTCTGTGAGTTACTCTTCTATGCTACGAGGAGTTGTGATTCGTTGGTTATACGCACATATGGTGCGATTTTATTTGAGCTTTATAGCGGAATTTGAGCAAGATGAGTATTTGGGTATTGCATGATTGATTGCGCGTTGGCTATGTTCTTTCCATATTGTGGTATTGTGTTATTTGCTCTGCATGGTTATGGTAATGCACTTTGGGTACTTGATATCGAATTTCGCATGGTTATTGATTTTGAGCAGGGTGGCTCGAGGTATATAATATGGACCAGCGTTTGGATGGGGTCACGCGTTGTAGCGGAGTTGTATTGAGATATGATCCTTTGTGTTGGATTCGTGTGTTTTGATTCTACGGTGTATGCTAGTCTCTTAGCATGGTGTTGTTATGGTACTTGTTAAGCTGGCGGGACAGTCCTCTCGTTTGAGTCATTTTCAGGATTGAGTATATTTGGAATGTTGCTTATTGGTGCACGGATTGCACGGGTCATGACTTTAGATTGTATGGGTGCGTCATGTCACTAGAGTGGTCGTGTTGGATGAGATGAGGTCACTGGACCTAGAATGGATGCTATCGGATCTGATTGTGGTATATTTGGAAGGATAATATCGGAAGTCGGCTTAGAAATTGGCTATAATTCTTGTAGAAGGAGAGGGAGCTCCATGAATTGTTGGTATGATGAATGGTTATGAGTTTCCACGTGTTTCTTTCATCATTGGCAGTGTACGGAGGTTTTAGGATGAGGTTTGGTTTGACATGAGGTTTATTACCGGAATTTGGTTGTTTGAGCAGCTACTGTGATTAGAAATCATTGCTTCGAGTATTTGAGTTATGTGGTATATCATGCGACTGTATCTTGGGTTATGGTTGCGGCTTGGTACAACTTGTCAGACTTATACAGTGTGTAGATGCGAGATTCTGATCTTATAGAAATTGCGGATGTTGGAAATTGGATTCTAAGGTTCATGGGCTAGGTTGAATTAAGGAACTACAGTTATGTTGTGTTGTCGGGCCTATATGGGATAAGGTGACGTGAGATCACCCACGGGTATGTGCATGGTAGGGTTACACGGTGATTCGATGGCTTTCGGAACAACTCTGGGCACGTTCGAGGATGAACGTATGTTTAAGTGGGGGAGGATGTAACGACCCGACCAGTCATTTTGAGCATTTGCACTTCGCTCGGTTGTTTGAGGGCATGAGTAGCTCTGTATGATGTATTTTGACTTGTGTGAATCGTCGGTTTTGGTTTTCAGGTATTTCGGAATCGAATTGGAAGAATGGTTTTCATTGTTGAAGCTTTAAATCGGTAGAGTTGACCAAGTTTGACTTTTTAGCATTTGACCTCGGTTTGGAATTTTGATGGTTCTGTTAGCTTCGTTGGGTGATTTTGAACTTAGGAGCGCGTTCGGATTGTGATTTGGAGGTCTGTGGTTGAATTTGGCTCGAAATGACGAAAGTTAAAATTTTGGAATGTTTGACCGGGAGTGGACTTTTTGATATTGGGGTCGGATTCTGATTCTGGAAGTTGGAGCAGGTTCGTAATGTCGAATGTGACTTGTGTGCAAAATTCGAGGTCAATCGGACGTGATTTGTTAGGTTTCGGCATCGGTTGTGGAAGTTGAAATTTCAAAGTCTATTGAATCCGAATTGAGGTCTTATTCGTCGTTCCAATGTTGTTTTGTGTGTTTTGAGGCCTCGAGTAGGTCCGTGTGATGTTGTAGGACTTCTTGGTATGTTTGGACGGGGTCCCGAGGGGCTCGGGCGTGGTTCAGATTGATTTTGGATCATTTTTCTTCATTTTTGGTACTGCTGTGTTGTGCTGTTTTTTGGTATCTCGACTCTTCATCGCGTTAGCGTGGCAAGTGTCGCGAACGCGTAGTGCATTTGGATGGCAGCAACAAATTATTCTTTGCGATCACGAAGTATGTCTCGCATTCGCGTAGAGTTGGGGCTAGTCCTCTTCGCGTTTGCGTGTGGAGGATCGCGTTCGCGTAGTGTTGAGGTTGGCAGCTGGGCATTTGAGCGTTCTTCTATGCGATCGCGTAAGGTTAGTCGCGTTTGCGAAGCTTTGGCAGCAGTGTTCATCGCATTTGCGTCGGTTGAATTGCGAAAGCATAGAGTCGTTTGTGGCAGTGTGCATTTTGTTCACCGCGAACGCGATGGTTTGCTCGCGTTCGCGAAAGAGGAGGCCTGGGCAGATTATGAAGTACTCTATTTCGAGGGTTTCAACCATTTTTACATTTTGGGAGCTATGGAGCTCGGATTAAAGCTATTCTTGAAGAAATTTTCACCATATGAATTGGGATAAGTGTTCTCTACTCGATTTTGGTTATATTCCATGAATCTATCTTCGATTTTAGCTTTTGGTTGATGAATTTTAAAGAGGAAATTTGGGGGGTTTTGGCCTAAAGTTTCAAAATATGAATTTTTGAGTTTTGAACATCGAATTGGGGTCGGATTTGAGTGAAACTAGTATGGTTTGACTCGTAATTGAATGGGTTGTTGGATTTTGTTGGGTTCCGAGGTGTGGGCCCGGGTTGGGCTTTTGGCTGATTTTGGGTTTTTGATTCAAGATTTGATCTTTTTCGATCGGGATTGGTTCCTTTAGCATTGTTTGATGTATTTGAGTTGTTTTTGGTTAGTTTCGAGATGTTCGAAGGTCGGAACGCGCGGGATGGCATTTTTTAGCATCGTTTGGCTTGCTCGGCATTGGTATTGGCTTGTTCGAGATAAGTAACTCTTCTAAACTTAGTGCTGAGGGTATGAAACCCCACATTATGTGTTATGTGATTGGTATTGAGGTGACGCACATGCTAGGTGACGGGCGTGTGGGCGTGCACCCTATGAATTGGGACTCTGTTGTTCCCATGGCACTGTATACTGGCCCCTATTTTGTTGATATTTGTGTTTTCACCATGTGATAAAGTAACTGAGCCGTCAATCATGCTAGATATCATGTTTAGGCTTTATGCTGATATTGTTTGTACCCATAGTGGTCGTTTCTTGCTGTCATCTCACTGATTTTCATTGATATTTCGTACTCAGTCATATTCATGCATTTATATCATATCTCAGTCTCAGTTGTTATTTATTGATACATCATATCATTGTTGTCGGGCTAGTTTCATGACATTGTGAGCCCATGAGTGAGACTGGAGAGATTGATGACTGAGTAAGGCTGAGAGCCTGATTATGAGTGACAGGTATTTGGATCGGGCTGCACGCTGCAGCAGTATTTGGATCGGGCTGCATGTCACAACAGTATTTGGATCCGGCTGCACGCCGCAGCAATATTTGATCGGGCTGCGTACCGCAACAGTATTTGGATCGGGATGCACGCCGAAACAATATTGGATCGGGCTGCGCGCCGCAACAGTATTTGGATCGGGCTGCGCGTCGAAGTAGTATTGGGTCGGGCTGCACGCCGCAACAATATAGCGCTTGGGCTGAAGGAGCCCCTCCGGAATCTGTACACCCCCAGTGAGCGCAGTCGACTATATATATATATGTGGATCGGGTTACACGCCGCAATAATTATTATACAGTGCTGAGTGATTTAGTGTGCTGAGTATTGAGCCTAGTGAGAGAGGATGCGAGTCAGTGAGATTGAGTACTCTGAGAGTGTGAGTACATGATTCATCTCTGAGATACATGGCATTTACAGGCACACATGACATACATGCATAAAGATGCATTTTTCCTCATGATATATAGTATCACGTCATTCATGACTTATTATACACATTGATATGTGGGTACAGAGAGGTATTTTATACTTGTTATTTAGAAAGAAAATGAAACATTCTTTTTTATCGTGGAAAGGATATTTGAAAATTACAGTTTTCAAACTTACTCGTACTTCTGGCATTTTCAGTAAGAGATCTGGGATTTTCTTTCACCGAGATATTTGAAAAGCATGACCATTTTCTGGAACTGTGAACGAGTTGAGTATTTTTACTTTTGGGACATCTCTTTTATACTTGCATTTATGTTGTTTTGAACTATCGTGGAATATTGGTATTGGACCGACCCGGTGTTAGCTCGTCACTACTTTCAGCCTAAGGTTAGGTCTGTTACTTACTCAATACATGGGGTCGGTTGTAGTGATACTACACTTCTGCACATTGCGTGCATATGTTGGTTGTTGTTGTTGCTGTGTTCGACGGTTGCGGGACTTGAAGATGTACATGCGTCCCTGTTGTAGCTGCCTCTTTTGTTCGGGGTAGCCTTAGATTATAAAACTCTGTTATGTACTTTTCAAACAGACTATGTATATATTTCATTTTCGCTTTGTAAATTCTACTCTTAGAAGCTCATGATTTATACTACCAGTTCTTGGGGAATGTATAATATTCAGATATTTCTTTATTTAATCGCTTTATTGATGTTAATGGAATTGGTTAGAGGTTTGGCTTACCTAGCGGGTTGGGTTAGGTGCTATCACGACTAGTGGATTTGGGGTGGTGACACTATAAAGCTAATATATATAACAAATTTGATATGAAATCTGTTTTTTGGAAAATTCAAGTAGCCAAAAAAGACAGATACAAAATGGACTTTAATGTACCCTTCAAACAATACGAATGGAACCTTATGCCTTTTGGGCTCAAGAATGCCCATTCTGAGTTTCAAAATGTCATGAACTCTAATTTTAACGATTTTAGTCATATGTCTATTGTTTATATAGATGATGTTCTTATCTTTTCCAAAGATATCGATTCACATTCCAAACATCATAATACCTTCTTTAAAGTGGTAAAATTAATAGTTTAGTTATTAGCGCTAAAAAGATAAAACTCTTTCAGACGTCTATCAGATGTTTTGGCCATGACCTGTATGAAGGTTCTTATAAATCCATTTGTGGAGCCATAGAGTTCTCTTCCAAATTTTCCAATGAAATTACGAATAAAACCCAGCTTCAAAGATTTCTAGGAAGTCTCAACTATGTAGCTGACTTTATTCCTAACATCAGGCAGGTTTGTGAGCCTTTGTACAAAAGACTTAGGAAGAATCCTATCCCTTGGAGTTCTGAGCAAACACATGCAATAATTCGAATCAAAAGAACAATTCAAAACCTTACCGGTCTAGGTATTCCCAACCCAGAAGCCTTTATGATCGTAGAAATTGACGCTTCAAATATCGAATATGGAGGAATCCTTAAACAAAGAATGACCCCTAAGTCCCCTGAATAACTTGTTCGTTTTACTCCAGAAATCCGAAATTCCACTCGTAAAAATTATTCTACTATTAAAAAGGAAGTCTTGTCTATAGGGCTATGTATCACCAAATTTCAAGATGATCTTATTAATAAAGAATTTTTAGTAAGAGTTGATTGTAGGCCAAAGAAATTCTTCAAAAGGATGTTCAAAATCTTGTTTCAAAACAAATATTTGCTAGATGGCAAGCTCTACTATCTAGCTTTGATTTCAAAACTGATTTCATTAAAGGAGAGGAAAACTTTTTACCTGATTTTCTAACTAGAGAATTTCTACAGGGAAAAAATAAGGCCCTTCAAACCTGACCCTTCCCTCAAGGGAAAAGAATCAAAAAATCCCCAAATGGATAGACCATTTGAACTTTCCCCTTTTTCCCCTACCAAAACTATAGTCTCGCAAAGACCCCAAATTCTTTTTCAAAATAGGTACACAACTCTGGCTGAATACCCCAAATTACCAGCTCCAATACCAGTCCCATCAACCAAACTGATTAATCTTAAATCAGTAAAACCATTTGAAAAAGGAGCATCATCAAGTTCCTCACTACAAACCAAAGAAAGTTACGCCATGAAGGCCCTAGAAACCTTTGTTGAAGCAGTCAACCCATCATTGACTCCAAAAAAGCCGCAAGATGGCATATCTTCTTCTAAAGAAGAAATATTCGAGTTCATTACTTCTCAAGTACTGCCTTTAATGGCAATTGATAAAGAATATCAGGGTAAAAGACCTTATCAAGCCATGTTACACAGATTTTAATTATATGGATACATAAAATCCATACAAAATAAGAAAATATTATGAGGCCATCCTCATAGATACCGATTCCATAGAAATGAAACACAACATGAATGAAAAGGATCTAGAGTATATCAATTACTCTTGGTTTACTATAAAAAAGATTTTATCTCCATTTGAATGGTTTGCAGATCATCTGCACACCCCTATAACACTGTTAATGATACATACCTCAGACTTACAATTGGCATGAATACAAAGCTGCCTGGTTCAACTTTTTATATCTTAGGCCAGGACATACTTGGTTTGTCAAATATTATCTCGAAGTCACCAAATCAGTTATACCAAGATGGTTCTACGAGTGGTGGAATCTTTTTGGAGGTAACAAAAGAATATTACCATAACAATTTCTCAGCAGGTTTGAAGATTTTCAGACCAAAGAAGAAATCTCATCCCTACCAAAGCATATTAAAATGTGAAAATATTTTATTCAAAAAAGAATATCCTTTATTATTAGTTAAAATTTCTCAAAAACAGAATTCGAAAGAATCAGATTCTTATCCAAAGAAATTAAAATTAGAGGCTGGACTCCCAAACAACAAACTCTCAAGCCTCATAAGAGTGTTCTACCGAATTCTACAAAGCCTTCACCATCAAAAGCAGAGCTCAGAGAAAAACTCAGACAAGCTCTATAAAATCTTGATAAATATGAAGAACAACAGATTATGCAATTAATTAAAGATGTTGCTTCATCCGGAGGAAGTAGAAATAGAGACATGTGTAATACTAAAGAATTAGAACTTGCCTACATGGACCCTAATTATGAATAAAAGAAACGACCCTAGAGAAAAAGTAGAAGTTCAAAGAACCGGAATTGCTTTTTCCAAAGGGCATTCTACTATTCTAAAAGAGATCTATTATTACCTATCATCATCAAAGACAAAAGCATCACCTACTTTATTAAAAGTAACCATCCTTCTTTTGTAATTGTCGGCCACAAGGCCATTACTTTTGTCAGCAATATTTAAGCCATCTACTTGCCATCATCCTAGAGACAACTAAAACCCCTAGATCTATATAAGAGTTCACAAGGCAAAACTGGTGTATGGAACTCAGTATGCCCAAATGTGTATATGCCCAAAAAGAAAGAAGGTCATTACAAGCATATCCCACAATCTCAACATATTCAAAACATATATGAACTGTATATAGACGAATAGTTGGAACAAGAAAATAAATAATCTGTGGGAAATTATATTAATGTGGTGATTTTACTCGGCAAATAATTCACATTGAAATTTTTTTGTTGTCATTAAACATTAAACCCCCAAAGAACTAAATGTGTCAATGAATTAAGGGCTAAGAAAGAAGTTCTACTCAAGGTCGATGCTCCCTTTGAATCCCCCGAGACTTTAAAGTTCCCAAGGGACTCAAGGCCCAGGGCAATGCTTGTGTCGGGGAGGGCAGCCCAACCTAGAGTCAAACTCCACTCCCAAATACCCTTAAGCACTAACAACATATTTTCCTTACAGGTTTAAATACCAATGAGGCTCTTTCAATGTAAACTAAATGCTATAGCATTATTTACCACAAAAGTATACTTTCCCTCCTAACATAAGAACATATAGTCTACATTGGATACCAAACAAACATATATCGCATGAAGCTAAAGATTTGACTTTAAAACACATACAGGTAAAGAGCAGAAGCATCATAAGCATATTACAAAGGTCTGAATATTAGAGCAGAACAATATTCCAAGGAAAGGCAAAGCTATACAGTAACAACTCAATATATACAAAGGTTCTTATTTCTGGCAAAACCTAGTGTGAACTGGTTGGTTTGCTTTTAGCACATACCTAGGTTGATACTACTATTATAACACTTTAAAAAAATCAACAATGAGAATTCAGGCAACACAATCATGACTAATCATTTATAGAGGTTATCAAAGATATCCAAGACATGATCAAATCCTTCAATAGGTCTACAAATTCACAGATTTAAACATGGAGTCCCTTAGGACTTTAACAGAGTCATACTCCTAATAGTGTTAGCTTCAAGCAAATCATCATGTTCAGATAGCATCAGTAAAGTTCCTTAAAATATTTTAGGGGGTCGGATTTTGTTTTAAAATTAACAGTAGCAAAATGATTGGAGTGGTTCTGGACAAGGTATGAAATTAGGAATTAAATAAGAACATGCAATATTTAGTTAGCTACTTGAACACTTCAAATGCAGTAATGATTTTGTCTAGACATGGAAACTTTTCACATTCATAGAATTAGATTAAGCATGTCATGAGGAGAAAAAGTTACAGATAAAAGAAAGATATTGCATTAGAACATGTTTAACTCAAACCCAAGTCTAGGTTAGTATCTGAATATGAAAATGTTCATGCTTCTATTTTCACAATTTATCACTTGGTCATAGCAGAGCAACTAGGTCCCTTTTTAGGGAAGACAATCTTAAAAGATAAAATGCATGTTAATTTTCAAAGATCAATGATAACCCCAAAGGATTAGAGATGGGAGGTATGATACCAAGTAAGTTTTAGTTTGAGTCATGTAGTTGAAGGTGTTAACTAATCAAGAAAATAATCAAGTTCAGCCTAACAAGTTATCAGTCCTTATAACAAAGAAAGGGAAACATGATCATGGTTGTGTTATGAGGAAAGATCACTTAGTTTTAACAAATGTGTATAATAGGACTACTGGAAGAAGAGAATAAAGTTTAATTCAAAACAAGAGTAGGTCAACAGAAGCAATAACAACTAGACAAAATAAAAGTCCATAGTGGAAACTCAGAAATAGTTTAACAAACATAAGTAGAGAAGAGAACATATAAACACTTAGAGTTTATTCTTAAGGTTAAAGGATAGAGGATATAAACTTAACTTCAAGACTCACAAACAACACAGATGCAACAAATAAGGATAAAGGTCATTGCAGATCAATGAAAATCTATGAAGTTCATGTGAACATGAACACATAATAATTCAAACATGTAGACTGTTGGAAACTCAGGAACAAAACATCAGCATGAATCAATTAATTGTTTGATCAATCATCGATTAAAGACTGAAAAGCAAGACAAATAATTACAAGTGGATATTTGACTAACAGAACACGGACATTAACATATTGAAAACACCATAAAACAACTGCAATACTCAGAATATAACTAACATATTTGTAGCATTCAAGGGAGATGGACAAAAGAGAAGGATGATAATGTGCCGACCATTTTGAGAGCAACTGACCAAACGAAGGCTCTTTATCAATTGCTTAAGACCCCAGACACCTCAAGTTTGAACCAACGATAATACTCAGCAAACAAAAAGAAAATAACAGTAAGAAAACCCAGGCTTTGAATTCTAAATTTCAAAGATGATTGATAGCGCCTGTGTTTGTGTGTGTGTGTTTCTCTTCAGTGTTAGGTGGTTGGTCGTGTTAGGTAAGAGCATTAAAGGCTCCTATTTATAGTGGCTATTGAAAAGGACAATGAGGATTACCAGTTGGTGCAAGCAAAATCGAGTGAAAATCTAAGAGACGGAGGTAAAAATCAGTGAGGGTTTTACCTGGGGGGGGGGGGGAGGAGATTGACCGTTGAAGGTAAGGACAATCAGATAAAGCTTCAACGTCCATAGGTCATTGCAATACCTTTGGACCTCGAATAACCATGATTAGATTCTGAGATATGCTCATGCATGCTTCGATTTGAAAGAACATAACACAAACTAGATGATTTGAACTTTCATCTTTGAGTCTAGGGTTAAGCTTTAGGGATTTCAAATTTTATCGGTGAAAAGGGAAAGGTTTAGCGAGAATCGCAGACAAAGTAGACAGGATGAATGATTTCCTGATGGATTCATGACCTTGCACAAATTTATGCAAGGTTTTTGATTGATTTGAGCTTGTAAGTTTGAGAGAAAGGGGAGAGAAAGGGAAAAGTGAGGCGGCTGGGTTCGTGTTAGATGATTAGGGTTTGGGAGATAGGGGTGATCGTCTTTGGGTTTAAGATAGGGGAATAGGATCTGGGCCGATGATCTTTTAGATCAACGATCCTAATATTTTAAGATTATAACATTTTAAATGAGGGAATATGAGGGCCGTCGGATCTCTGGGATTGGACGGCGGAGATTGAGTCTTATAAGATTAAAGAAAAAATAGAAAAATGAGGATTAAATGCAGACCGTTGATAGGATAGACCAATGGTCCAGATTCATTTATGTTTTCTTTGTGAGCGGAGATACGGGTGATGCGGCGTGATCTCATTGGTCCATAAGAGGTGACGAAGATTGCCAAGGTGGAGAGAAGGGAATCGGGTCTGGGTCAGATTTGGCTTTGGTCTTGATAATTGGGCTGAAATTTAATTAAAGAATAGTCACTCTATGTTTAATTAAAGAATTGCAATTATAACCCTTTAGCCTTTTGCCCTTTTGAAATTAATTTAAATAAACTTAATTATTTTCAATAAAATGTAGTAAAATTATAATTATTAAATACTACTAATTATTACAATTAATTATTTATAAAATACTTCCTTTTTCTAAATTGTATTGCTAATTTTTGAATTTTCACATTGTAATCTAATTAACCAGAAATTAAAGAGTAAATTAATTATAGAACCTACGTATAAAAATTATTTTAATAATCCTAAAATAGAAAATATATTTGTTATTACATAATGTTAATGCTATGTGATTAATTTAAAAGCTAATGCTTGGTTAATTTATGAAAAAATAGATATTCATTACTGGAAAATACTTTAAAAACATTTATTATAAATTATTAAATATAAATCAACTAATTTAAAAAGGAGAGAGTCAAAATTGACCGTCAACAGTTGTCCCTCTTTGACCGGAGATGATGAAAGAGTTTTGGGGCAAAGAAATTGAACCAAAGCCAACTTTGTCCCGACTTCCAGGCAAGTATTGCAGGAAATGGAGATGGTATATTGCAAGATTGAGTTGAGGAAGAATCTAGAAAGATTTGGGAATGAAATTCTGGCTTTGAATTGCTTACATACCTCAGGCTTAACAAGGATCAGGCCTCATGTAGTTCTAGAGTAGGGACTTTGGTGAAGCGGCACTCGCAAGAATTGTCCCAGTATCGTATTGCGATGATACGGCGAGACGAATGATTGGTCACTCATGGTAGCTTGAATTTTTCGGCCTGATTTGAATGATTCAAAGTTTTGAGCTTGCTGATCTTCTTGAACTGGGATCTTAGGCCCACTACTGGGTTGGTTGTCCCCATAGCGTTGTAGTTAGGTCTGCTGCTAAGAAAAAGTTTCATGTTGCGGTGCTTGTTCTTACAAAATGAATGAAATACACGCATACCAATATATTGTAATGTAGCCTATATTAAGATGCGATGTAAATGATGCAAGAATGATGATGCCTGGCTACCAATGAGCCGTTATTTGGGATTGGGATGATAGGATACTTGATCCTGACTTGATTTGTTAGCCGGACTGTGTACCGTTCCGCCACTGTCGGAGCATTTGAAAATTGTCTCCTCTTGTTGGGAGAGCTTGATTGGTAAAGTGTGTCTCCGCTTGTTGGGAGAGCTTTGCACTTAGAAATGTCTCCGCTTGTCGGGAGAGCTTGATTGGTAGAGTGCGTCTCTGCTTGTTGGGAGAGCTTCACACTGAAGTGTAAAGTAATCTCCGCTTGGGAGTGGTTGATTAAAACCGTAATCCTGCCTAAAGCTACATGAACATAACGTTAAAACATTCAAAGTAATAGAAAATAAAATAAAAGCATGCCCAAGAGATACTCTTGACTGCGAAGCTAGGTTGCGACCATCAATTGGCAGAACATCGGTGACGAGGTTTATAATTGTCTATTCTGGTGTCTGTTGCGATGGAGCGGTGATGCGAATTACTTTGTTGGCAAAGTTTGAAGTTTGCTATATATAGGGCTCTAATTGGCGAAGCCGACATTCGATTTGTACAGGGTGCTTCGATTGGTTGAGCTGACGGTTTGCTATATACAGGACTTTGATTGGCGAAGCCGGCATTCGATTTGTACAGGGCGCTCCGATTGATTGAGCTGACGGTTTGCTATATATAGGACTTCGATTGGCGAAGCTGACGTTCGTTTTGTACAAGATGCTCAGATTATGTGAATAGACGATTTGCTATGTACAAGTTTCCGTATCAGCTGTCTGATTCCGAGGTACCTGCAAAGGATTCAAAAGTTAGCTTTAGCTGTACCAGAAAAATTCGAGTAAAGGAGAAAGAGGAATAATTTTAGTCAAGTGGCGGATCTGTCATTTGCCCCAGTGTGGTCCTAGTTCTTCCTTACTTCCTATGGACATTGCACTCAAAGAAAGCTTCTTAGTAGGGGGAGGGGAGTTGGTTTGCGTCAACCACAGTGTCAGTTTGCCCTGGCCTTGAACATGATCATGCCACGAAGTCCGTAGATGGAATATATTACAGTATATACATATATTTTGCTTTAGAAAACATTTTGAAAATAACGTGTTTTTAAGGCAAATGCCGTTGTTTCAGATTATGACACGTTACGAAAAGCTCTCCACACGCGAGCGTATCCTCTTGAAAACTTTGTCCTCTTGATGTTGACTTATGTAACGCCTATGGTAATGCAGCTGCTTGCTGTTGCGACTGCGTCCTAATTTGAACTAATGCATTACAAAGATTTTCCTAGGGTTGATACCAAACCCTTTCAGGTTGCTTAAACGGAATCAGGTCTGAACGTAATTGGTGGGTTATGATCAAATATGATGAATATGACCGAGTCTGACTCAGGCAGCCCACGTATCCAAATGGAATCAGGTCAAAGCATAGTTTGATTACAATAGATGCAAGATGATGAGATTGAGAATGAAAATGGTCGAGTCTGACCCAGACAGCCTACGTATCCAAATAGAATCAGGCAGGAATGTAGTTTAATTACAAAAGACGACTGAATCCGATGAGGATTGCCTACGTATTCCTTTATGAGAAAATCAAGTCGGCGTAATTCCTGAGCAACTTACAAACGTGATATTTGGTTTTTCTATTACAAGAGAAAGGGTGAGAGAAACCGAACCCTACGTGGGTTGCCTACGTATCCCTCCGTCGAAAGTCAGGTTGAACGTAGTTCTGTTACATCAAAAATCCTAACTCTATTTGTCTTCAAACATAGTACCTCTTAATTGCGTCTGAGTTGATAGGCTTCGTATGACTCTTCCATCCATTTATGCCAAGATTAGAGCTCCACCCGACAGTGCTCGGTGAATCACGTAAGGACCTTGCCAATTTGGTGCGAACTTCCTTTGGCTTCTTCTTGTTGGGGAAAGATTTTCTACAGAACCAACTGCCCTGGTGTGAATTGGCGAGGCTTCACTCTTATTTTAAATACACTGTCCATCCTGTTCTGATATAATTGACCATGACATACTACATCTATTCTTTTCTCGTCAATGAGCATGAGTTGTTCCTGCCTGACCCGTATCCACTCTGTGTCATCCAATTTTGCCTCTTGAATGACTCTTAAGGATGATATTTTGACCTCCATGGGTATCACTACTTTATTGCTGTATACCAACATGTACGGCATTGCCCCAGTGGATGTTCTCATAGTATTCCGATAACCCAGTAAAGCGAAGGTAGTTTCTCGTGCCATTGCATGTGATTGTCCACTATCGTTCGCAGAATTCTCTTGATATTCTTGTTGGTGGCTTCGACTACCCCATTTATTAGGTCTGTAGGCTGTGGAATTGCGGTGGACGATTCTGAACTTCTCGCATATTTCTCTCATGAGGTCGTTGTTTAGGTTAGCGACATTTTCAGTGATGATAGACTTCGGTATCCCAAATCTGCAGACGATGTTATTTTGGACAAAATCTGCCACTACCTTCTTCGTGACAGCTTTATAAGTTGATGCCTCGACCCATTTGGTGAAATAGTCGATAGCTACCAAAATGAAACGATGTCTGTTTGATGTTGCGGGCTCTACAAATCCAATTACGTCCATGCCCCAAGCGACGAACGGCCAAGGTAAACCCATTACGTTTAGCTCATTTGGTGGGACCCGAATAAAATCCCCGTGAATCTGGCACTGGTGACACTTCTGCACGAAGCAGATAATGTCGCTTTCCATAGTCATCCAAAAGTATCTAGCTCTCAAAATCTTCTTGGCTAATGTGAACTTATTCATGTGGGGTTCGCATGCCCCTGCATGTGTTTCCTCCAATAGTCTGGTTGCTTTAGCAATGTCGACACATCTCAACAAACCTAAGTCTGGGGTCCTCCTATACAGGACTTCCCCGTTGAGTAAGACGTGGTTTGCCAGCCTCCTAAGGGCTCACTTTTGACCATTAGTAGCATTCTCCGGGTATTTCCTGGTCGCAAGGAATTTCTTGATGTCGTGGTACCATGGTTTACCATCGGGTTCTTCTTCTACATAGAAGTAATAGGCATGTTGATCCCTGATCTCTACCTCAATAGGGTCAATGTAGTTCTTGTCTGGATGTTGAATCATTGATGATCGTGTTGCAAGGGCATTGACGAACTCGTTCTGAATACTGGGAACGTGCTTGAACTCAATCTTTGTGAATTTATTGCACAACTCTTTCACGTAGTGCAGGCATGGCAGTATCTTGACATTCTTGGTGGACCATTCTCCTTAGACTTGGTGTATCAGCAAATCAGAATCTCCTATGACCAAAAGTTCTTTGATGTTCATGTCGACTGCCATTCTGATTCCAAGGATGCACGCTTCGTATTCAGCCATATTATTGGTACAAGTGAATCATATCTTTGCCGATGCTGGATAATGTTGTCCAGATTCTGAAATCGGGACTGCCCCAATTCCGACTCCTTTGAAATTTGATGCTCCATCGAAAAAGATTCTCCACCCAGGGTATGATTCTGCAATATCTCCCCTGACAAATAGTACTTCTTCATCAGGGAAATATGTGGTAAGCGATTCGTAATCTCCATCCACTGGATTCTCGGCGAGGTAAAGCTTGTCCTTTGATAGCCTTCTGAGTTATGTATACAATATCAAATTCGCTAAGGAGAATTTTCCATAGCAAGTTTTTCGATGGGCATTGGCTTCTGAAAAATGTACTTGAGCAGGTCGAGCTGAGATATCAGATGTGTGGTGTATGCTCACATGTAATGCCTTAGCTTCCGAGCAATCCAAGTCAGAGCACAACAAGTGCGTTCTACCAAGGTATACTTGGCCTTGCATGGCGTGAACTTCTTGCTTAAGTAGTAGATGGCCTGCTCCTTTCTCCCAGTTTCATCATGATGCCCCAATACACAGCCGAAGGCGTTGTCCAAGACTGACAAATAGAGTAATAATGGTTTCCCCAATTCGGGGGGAACCGATACTAGAGGGTTTGAAAAATACTCTTGATTCTATAGAATCCATCCATTTTGTGGCGGCATCTTTCTTCAATAGCTCTAAAATGGGTTCACAGATTACCATGGACAGGGCTATGAAACGATTGATGTCAATCTTGCCAAGAAACTCATGACATCCTTCTTGCTCTTTGGTGGCGGTAATTCTTGGATGGCCTTGATTTTTGATGGGTCCAGTTCTATCCCTTTCCTGCTTACGATGAAGCCCAATAGTTTTCCAGCGGGGACTCCGAACGATCACTTTGTTGGGTTTAACTTCAAACTGTACCTTCGTAGGCATTCAAAAAATTTCCTCAAGTCGTCCAAATGCTCCGAGATCCTTCGAGACTTTATGATGACTTCATCCACATACACTTTAATCTCCTTATGAATCATATCGTGAAAAAGGGTCGTCATGGCTCTCATGTAGGTGGCACCGACGTTCTTGAGACCGAACGACATAATTCAATAACAATAGACTCCCCAAGGTGTGGTGAAAGCTGTCTTCTCTGAATCTTCCTCGTGCATTAAGGTTTGATGGTATCTAGCGGAACTATCCACAAATGACTACAGTTCATGCTTCGCACAGTTGTTGATGAGGATGTGGATGTTTGGCAGAGGGAAATCATCCTTTGGACTAGCTTTGTTGAGATCTCGGTAGTACACACATATTTTGATATTTCTTTCCTTCTTGGGCACTGGGACGATGTTTGCTAACTAGCTTGGATAGTTGGTGACCCTTACTACATTTGCCTTTATCTGTTTGGTCACTTCTTCCTTTATCCTTAGACTTAAATCAGGTTTGAACTTTCTGGGCTTCTGCTTGACCGGTGGTATGGTAGGGTTGGTGGGCAGTCAGTGTGAGACAATGTCGGTGCTTAATCTTGTCATGTCATCGTAGGACCGTGCAAACACATCGGCGTACTATTGGAGGAGCTCAATCATTTTTTCCTTCTACTCGGCTTCTAGGTGAATGTTGATTCTGGTTTCTTTTATATCTTCTTCACCTCCAAGATTGACCACTTCTGTTTTTTCTAGGTTGGGCTTTTTCTGACTTTCCAACTGCTCGATTTCCTGCGGGAGATTGTTGGGCATCATGTTCTCGTCATACTCCTCGTAATCCGAATCATTGCGCTCAACGATTTTGTTACATGTCATAATCATGGAACATGGTTTTTTATTGGTGTGATTGCTGCAAAGAAAAAGCTAAGTATAAATAAAGCGGTAAGTGAAGTTGCAATATTTAGGAAAATGATTCTTTTTATTTCATCAAAAAGGGGGAACATCTTAAGCGTTCACAAGAGGCAAATGACAAAAGAGTACAGACACGGTAAAGGCCTCAATTGACTGTGCTCTTTTCAAAAGAAAACTTTTATAGTTCCATACTACCAAGACTCCAGGCGAACCAAAGATGGACTGGCAGTCTCATTCTACAGCTCTTCCCCTGGTTTGACATCCCTGATAGTCGGTGTCTTGATATCAGTTCCTTTACAGCATTCTTCAATCATATTCATGAACAACTTTCCCATTCCATCGATGATATCATCATTGGGTACTAAACTCTATCCCGGACTTGCAACATGCTTTGGCACAAAAACCTTTTTCCCGGAGCTAACAGTGCGAGCTTTCCCTTCCGGAGGCTGATACCCTATGCCAGCCCTTACTTTCTGCCCATTATGTTCAATTGGCTCTGTGATTCCATCTGACTTGTCTCCCAACGATGTTCCTTGCTTGTATCTATATTTCATCATCTCTCTCACAGACATCTTGGATCTATACGGAGACTGTATTCCCAACTTTTGTTCAACCTTTTCCATCTCAGTAGTCTACATGATTTCCACAGCATGGAAGGTAACTCCGTACACCCCTTCAATGAATGATACGACATACTCCAAATAGGCGGAGTAACCCCACTCTCAATGAACCACGATCTCCTGGCATCCCCACTCAAATTTTATGCATTGATGCAAAGTAGATGGAACGACCCCTGCCATATGTATCCAGGGCCAGCCCAGCAGCAACTTGTAAGAAGAGGAGATGTCCATCACTTGAAACAACACCGAAAAATCGACTGACTTGATCTGTAAGGCTAGATAAATTTCTCCGATAACATCTTTTTGCGAGTCATCGATTACTCTTACCCTCACGTGGCTTTCTTTGACTTCCCTCAAATGAATTCCCAACTACCTTAAGGTGAAGAGCGGACAAATGTTGACTCCTGATCTGCCATCGACCAACACTTAGGACACTATTTTGTCCCCACACTTGACTGTGATATGAAGAGCCTTGTTGTGACTTGCACCTTCGACAGGAAGTTCGTCTCTTCTGAAGGTGATCATGTTTGCTTCGACCATTTTCCCAATTGTCGCGGCCAACGCCTCGCTAGTGGTGTTACTTGGTACACTTACCCCACTTAGTACTTTCAACATGGCATCAACATGGCATCCTCATCAATGTCAGGGCTCATTAATAGATCCATGATAGATATCTGTGCTGGAGTTTTCTTCAGATGCTCTTCCACAGAATACTCTTTGCTTGACATTCTTTTCCAAAACTCAACGGCTTCTGGGTTTGTTATATTCCTCCTTGGAATTTGTTCTCTCCCCGAATTTCCTCGATTGACATCTTCAGGGGCGTAGCATCTCCTAGACCTAGTCACACCATGGGCTACATTAGAGTATGTCATTTTGGCCTTTCCCTTTTGTCAGTATGTCTATGGGACAGTTTTGTACTCCCGTCCTTCTTCGTCTCGAGTAGCATCGATAGGTTGCTACGGATAATGATCGAAACCTTTTGAGAAGGGATCCTTGCGGCTTCTGCATTTCCTATAGTGATAATTGTTCCCTTCAGGTCATACTCTTCGTCTAATGTGATTATGTTAGCTCCCTGGTTTCGATGATTTGGCAGTGGGTTGCGATTCATATCGGGTGGTGCCGGAGTGCACTGAATGGCTCCGCTCTTGATCAGGGTTTTAATTTCATTTTTCAACTTAAAACAATCTTCAATATCGTGTCCGGGTACATTGGAATGGTACACACACCTTTTAGTGGCATCAAAATACTTGGAAGGATGTTCAGGAACCCTTCCCTCAATTGGGTATATCAATCCTGCTCTTCTCAATCTTTCGAATAATTGGGCCATAGGCTCAGCAGTCGGGGTAATAAGTTCTAGGACAACTCTCTTCAAAGTTGGGACGTGGGTGTGGCGTATAAGCAGGTCGGTTCTG